>NC_063059.1:24460273-24760273 GCF_018812025.1 Megalobrama amblycephala
GTGCATAAGTTGTGTTATAAGTAAGGGGTTGTTTACACAACACCGTTTTCAACTAAAATGGAAAACTTTTTATGCGTTTTGGCCATTCATTTACACGACAACAGCGTTTTGGGGGCCTGAAAATGGGTTTCAAAGTACAAGTTTTTGAAAACGATACCGTTATCATTGTTGATTGATTTATCTTATGTTACTGTACTTATTCACGTCAAGATAATTCAAATTAGAATATTGTATTAGTAATATACACTCTAAAAACTAACTATAAAAAAACCCCAAAACAAATATACACAGTAAAATACAGTTTTCCAATTAAACAGAAATATACCGTAAAAACAATGCATTCTGTGTAATATTATTTTTCATTTAAAAAAAAGGGGCCTATAGGCTACTTTCTCAAAAATGACAAATATTACCCAGAATACATTGTTTTTACAGTATATTACTACTGTATATTAAAACGCATTCTGTATATTATAATGCATTTTTGGTAATATTATTTGCCATTTTTTTGCCAAGTAGCCTATAGGACTCTTTTCTTAAAATGACAAATATTACCCAGAATGCATTGTTTTATGGTATATTACTGTTTCAATTGAAACCGGTATTTTACTGTGTAAATTTTGTACAGTTATCTTTTATATGTAAGATTAAATCATATACCTAAATTAAAATACTCAGATTAAAATAGTCAAAATACTTTGTTAGTGTCCACCATTGGTGATTAAAAGTGCTATTTCTTAGCACTGTCATACATCAAAATAATAGTTTTTGGGGGGAATGTGTGAAAATGTGTTATGACAATATAGCAGCATTCAAGCCTCATGACACACTCTTTCTGGTTCTCTCTCTCTCTTTCTGAGTCTCTGTTTATGAAGAGAAGATTAATACACACCAGAGTGATGAATTCGTCTGATGAGCCATGGAGCAGCAAGCCACAGATCAGGTCTCATTAGAGCTGCTCCCCTCCAGAGACCCAACACCCCTCACTGGGAAATGACTTCAACCCCATGGCTGTAGCTGCTTATAGGTTAGAGAAGAAAAAGATGAGAAAGAGATCGATGGATCAAACCTAACAGTCATCCATCACAAAACCTAGTTTGTTTCTGTTACTATGGTTTATATTTCAAAAATGTGGCTGTACTTCCTGTCAGTGGTCTTTGTGTGCTGTGAATGTACACTGAATGAATAGGCTGAAAAGGTTACTGTTTGTTCTATGATTCTGGTCAAGAGAACCAAAAGATACAAAAGGAGGGACAGAGACACAAAAAACACATGTAACTGGAAGTGAGAGACAAAAGGTTGCCTCTATTAATATGCAATGAAAACAAAAACTTTTTAATTAGAACTCTCAAATATAAAGGCAAAAAGTGCACTTTGTATACACAGAACCACAGCATGATCTAAAGAATCTTTAAACTGACAATTTGTCAACAGTTACTCAACCTAGACAACTCTCTGCCAAATCACTGGACCTGGTGTCATCCTGAAGTAAACGTTCCAGCAAACTATCCATTCCCTGCAGTGATGTAGTGGATTGCATTTCACCAAAGCACAACCCTGAAATGTTGCTCTGATGGTTGTTTGTCTCACTTGTAGCACATGAGCAACCCAAAACCCACTGTGCAACCAAAAGCAAACTTCCATTCTATCTCTTTGATCCTCCTTTGAAAGTCTTTTTGTGAACACATTGTGGGTTTGTTCAGATCAACCCCAGACTCTTTCATAAAAGAAGAAAAGATGAAAACAAAGTATAATGAGAGCCAGTTAAATCTGATCTAATACAAGAAAATTTAAACTCACTGATCACTGTTTCTCTTTTCACTGCCTCAGAGTGTGTTTTGGAAACTTTTGTAGGGGTACAGTAAAAAGTCTCACAAATTCTGTTGTGTCAAGAGATCTATTTCTCTGTGTGGAAACTGGAACAAATCAGTCTGCACTTCAACATCAGCTATAAAATGTGTGCAGACTGATAAAGGGGGCTGAAATGAGCTGTGACTGATTGTGTGTGTGTGTCTGTGCGATCAACTCCATAACCTCAAATACATACTGCCGTCTAGCTGGCTTGTGGAAACTCTCCTCTTTAAACAAGGCTTCACTCTTTTTTTAGAGTGGTGTTGGGTACATTAGGTCTATAGTGGAAGGTCAAATTGGAACCCACGTAGAAGGCGTTCCTGTGGAGTTCCTGTGACCTTGCGCAACGTTCCCTAAAAGTTCTCTAAAGGTGACGAAAATTCCAAACCTTTACAGAACATTAGGGACATAAAACGTCCTCTTTGGTAATTAAAAAGTGCTGCAGTTCAAGGTTCCTTATATGACTTTAGGGGGAAATTCCATTTTGTTTTTTGTTTTTTGATATTTGGGACAGTAACAGAACGTTCCCACACGGTCTTCTGTTGGTCATTTAATGTTTCCAATATGAGTTAAGGGGGACGTTCTATTTTGGTTATTTTATGGTCGCACGAGAAAGTTACAAAGAGTTACAAAGACCTGAAGGTCCACCAAATAACGTCCTCCAACTCTTAAAAGAACTACACATTGTGAACGTCTCCGAACGTTCTGAGAACATTACTTGGCCCAGCGAACGACTGATCCTGGAATGTGCCTATAGATAGGTGAAACGCCCCCCTTCGCAGAAGAAATCAATGCCTACTTCATCATTGTAACTTTAGCCCCGCCCACTGGTGTGTTAGTGAGATGAGGAGGAGAGAAGAGAGATACAGGACTAAAATAACATTACCTTTCAAAGGATCCTAATGCTAGGAATGTAGTTATGGTTGAGTTTTATTTATTTGTGAATTCTTTGGTAAATCAATCGCATTTCATCGCAGGCTTTGCAAACAGACTTTTACGATATGGACTCGACAGTAATGCAACAACATGTAAGTACCTGTGTTAATTCTAATGCCTGATCTGATATGTAATGATTCAGGTACAGTCAGATGTTCTTTGTCTATGTGTCAAGAAATCAAATCAGTGACTAAACAGTCAATTTCACGTTGTTTCTCTTAGTAGGATGAAAAAAATCTGTTATTTAAACAGTAATTAAAATAATATTTATAAAGCGATCAAAGAACGCTCCGTTTACAATCGCTAGAGCTGTCAATCAAACAGCGAGAGTTTATCAGTGACTGAGTTCAGGACTCGCGCCAAAACTCCCATTTTATTCAACGAATGTCTTAGTTACATGGAGTTCGCACTGTTAGTTGTGATAAAAGCATTAGTTATTGTACAGAAATTGAGTTGCAATGACGAGATCGCTGCTTCCATGTGCTAAACGACATGTCTGATCGGCTACCATGTTCATGCAACCTTTCATGCCACAGTCTGAATATAATGCCAGAGATTTAAGTGTAATGTTATAAAAAACACTTTTCACAATTAGTTAACCTTGAGAGCCAAAATAGTAAAAACGTGCTAAAAGTTTTCGAGACAGTAATACTTAGATATTTCATATTGCAAAGATGTTAGCTAATCACAGCAGTGGGTGTTTACATTGAAGTCTCACAGCAAACATGCCCCTTAAAACAGAGCTTTCAAATAAGAGGGCTAAAATAAGGGTAGGAAAAATTATGACAATTTTTGATGTAAAAAGCATACTGACATTATAAGTGCACCCCAGGAAACATTATAAAACAATAAACCAATGCAGTTCATGACCCCTTTAAAGGAATATTTCGCTCAATATTTCATTTATTTCTTCTTTGAAACATGCAGAATTTAATAATTTAACTTTTTTTTAAATAAAAAACATTCATTTTGACCCACATGGCCCATGCACTATATTCCAAGTCTTAATTAATATGACATTTTTGCAAAATAGGCTGAAATTAAAGTCTTCTCCTTCACTGTAGTTCTCAAGTCAAATATGGTGTCAATGGTGCAGGTCAAGTCAAGTCACCTTTATTTATATAGCGCTTTTTTACAATGCAGATTGTGTCAAAGCAGCTTTACAGTGATAACTGTAATAATTTTTGGCTGCACAGCAGCTCTTAAAGAAAATGGTGTCATTGTCCAGCTTAAGTAAATTCATTATTGATCCATTCCGTTGTAAGGATCAATAGTTATTAATTTAGTTAATTTATCTATATATCAGCAATGGAGTAAACAGTGATGTCATCATCCAGCTCAGTTCAGTTCGCATACAATGGTTTCAATGCAGGCAGATCAAAACATTGTCGAATATCAAATGTCAAGTGTCCCACACGTGCAGGTGCATGTGTTTAATCACAAGACACATACTAATCAATAGTGTTTGCAGTCACTGGTGTTGGTGTGTCATTTTTGTAGTCCATACAACTGTTGTAGTCTATTCAGAAGATTTTCAGTGAATTTAATCTTTAAATTTAGGTCTGTTTCTCACACAAAGCTATCATATATGACTTCAAAAGACTTGTGCATATAGACCACTTTTATGTTACCTTTTTGGAGCTTGGCATTATTAATAACTATGCATTTATGGTTCTATGGAAAGGAGAAGCTTGGGCAGTCGTTTGTTACAGTTTGCAAATGCATATTATGCAGGATCAAAAACCTCGATGTGAGCTGAATTGTATAATCATGTCCTTTTGGGTCAGCCATTGGGAGCAAAAAAAAAGAAAAGAAAGAAAGCAAGAAAAAAAAAAAGAAAGCATAAAAGCTTTGGCTTAAAGGGATGAATCAGTATCCCGTGCTGCAGTCAGGGTGACAGAATGAATAACACATTCACTCCCCATTCTTTTCACAACACAATGAGCGAGATCAAATCACAACCACAAACAACAGAAAAAAACTGCATTAGTTTATCTCACTAATCTGAACGTGCCAGTGAACATGTCAGCTGTCTGCTCTCCAACTGAGTGCTTTTCCTCAATGATTTCTTGGTGCAGTCATGCATTCACGTTTATGTCCACAGCACACTCTCAACTCAAAGCCTCCTGGCTCAGTGACGCACAAATGAATGGAATGAAAAACATACCATGGTGATTTTGAACTGACGTAGAGCCACATTTTCCTCCCACATAATTTCTTCTTCAATTAATTTATACTATGCTGTCATGAAGTGATTAGTTTGTTTTCGAAATATTTTCTGTGGGATTTGACTTTTGTGCTTTTCGTGCTGTATGACTTTCCCGTGTAACTGAGACAGTCTGATCTGGGATATCTGTCCCTAAAGAGTCACATGCTGCCCTATCTGGTGACAAGCCAAGAGAAACACAGTCCCACAGGACACACGGTAAGGCTTTCCCTTGCTGTTATACCCCAGTAACACTCACACACGAGGCAAACATGATGTGACAAGTGAATGTTGTTTTACCGCACAGGCATTTTTTTCACTTCATTTTTAATATTATTTTAAGTATAAACAATTGAAAAAATACACTTATATTCAACATACAATAAACAAAACAAATTTTAATATCTTATGCAGTAGTGGCAGAGATTTTTCATTGATTGCTTGACATTCTTATTCAAACAATTCATTCAAAGTACTGATTCATTCAGGAACAGAATAAGGCTTTAAAAGTGAATCATTTAATCATTGACTCTGGTCTTTTAAAAACACTGATTCATTCAGGAGAAAATAAATCGCTTTCTGTGTAATTTTTGTTGGTGGAGCAAAAATAATCTAACTGGCAACATTGTGTCTAAGACGAGATATTGCTTACACAACTGTTCAAAAGTTTGGGCTCAGTAAGATTTTTTTTTTTTTTAAATAAAATAATACTTTTATTCAGCAAAGATGCATTAAATTGATCAAAAGTGACAGTAAAGACTTATACATAGTTACAAAATATTTATTTTTGCAAATAAATACTGTTCTTTTGAGCTTTCTACTCAACAAAGACGGCGGCAAAAAAATAATCATGGTTTAAAATAATTAATAATTCAACTGTGATATTAATAAGAAGAAGAGTTTCTTGAGAACCATACTACCATATAAGAATGATTTCTGAAGGCTGCTGAAAATTCAGCTTTACCATCACAGAAATAAATTAAATTTATTTCTGTATATATATATATATATATATATATATATATATATATATATATATATATATAGCATAAGCATAAGAGACTTCTTTAAAAAAAATCCTACCAACTCCAAAATTTTTAATGGAATAATGTATGTTACAGTTATTAATAATTTCAACATAGGTTATTCAAACACACAATGAAGCATGTCAACCCTTACTCTAAAAAAATCAAAAGCTTTTCTACCTCAATTTATCATTCTGCTTTCCCAAAGTTCAGGATTTTCCCAGTGTTTTAAGAAGGAAACTACTGAACTCGTGCTAAAGGGCATAGGGCCTTCTAGAAAACGAATCTCTACATCCATCTCCCTGGCCTTTTACACAGAGATATCAACATCACTTGATTCTCTCCCCTCATCTGACAGTGAGGAGGACCTCTAAAAATATCCCCCATGAACACGTCCCCTGTGTACACGCCACTTTTTAACACCACTGCCTAAGTGTAGTAGGTCGTTCTTAAGATTATCAGTACAGTACACCGTGTACTCTCACTGTACAAATAGCACTCTCACTGTAACTCTAACCTCCCTGACACAATTCCCTTTGTCCGTGTAATCTGCTCATCTATCTGAGACTGAGATGTTAAGTCTCTCCCTTTCAAAAAAAAAAAAAAAGCCTCTCCCTTTCATTTTGTATGGCTTTTACACATAAACCCAGAAATCCTTCTGGTAAGTGATGTTATAGGAAACTTTGCATGGCGCACTCTAAATTTAAAATAGGATTTGTGTATGACATCATAGGTGTTAAAGAACTCTCACCAGGCGACTAATATCTTCTCCCACCGTCCCTCCAATCAGCACTCAGATACTAACAGGTGAATTGCGTTAGGGCTCATTAGTACAGAACACCATCTGCTTTTCTAGCTTCCTGTATATTCCTGTTCTGGGAATAAATAGCAAGCTCTAAACCCCCCACTGCTTGGACAGAGTGATGGACAAATGCAGAGTCGAACACAGAAAAATGCTACTTTACATGTGATATGAAAAACAAGCCTGCTGATGTTTTTTAGTTTTAATCATACCTGAAAAGAACATCATTATGTGTAATTAGTGTTACAGGACCCTTCTGCTAGACAGATGATAACTCGATAGCTTGTTTTGTTCCACTCAGTGGGGCACTATGTGGCAAGAGGACAGTACATTCGATCATGGAAGTAATTGCATGAGCGCTGCTGGCAGTAACTCATGCTGTCATAATGGAAAGGAAGCGGCACCTAATGCACTATAAAACCACGTATAGAACCATGTTTTGAAGACATTTCCCAAAATCTCTGCTGAGGTCTTCATGTTGACATGCAGATGGCACGAAAGTTGAATGAACAACAAGGCACAGATACACCAAATGACATGAAAATGCTTTTGTTCAAGGCATTTCATTGAAATAATTACTTTTCTGAGGAACGCTGTCTTCTAAAGCACTAATACTGTCTCACTGTGAAAAAATAGCCATCTATGTTGTTTGAAAGGCCTGTGTTTTTTCATTTCTTCACTGTAAAACAACTGTGAAATTCACAGTAAAAAAATGCAGCTGTGGTTGCAAGAACTTTACTGGGGAAAAAATTAGGCAGCGGCTATTTGCACTAAGTGATGCTAAGCAATAGATACTATTTACACTAAGTGAAAATAGCATATTTTCTTAGCATTAGATGCTATTTACACTAAGTGACAAGTGACTTAGTGATTTGATATTTACACTAGGTAAAAATAGAGATTCTATTTACACCATGTAAAAGTAGGCTATTAATTCTTTGCAATAAGAGTAAATATTAATTAGATGTTATCTATAATTTATATTGGATGATACTATTTGCATCTCAGTATTTTTGTACATTAACAGGATGCAATAATATCATAGAGTATAAATGATTATATTTACTAAAATTATTAAATGGATGCTGCCTTATTGGGAGAATAAAAACCCTCCCTACTCCTTCCCCTAACCCTACCCAATAAACACTTTTAAAATTATTAAACACTCATTCGCAATTTTATGGAAGAGAATTAGGGCCGAGCAATAATAAAAAAAATAAAAACCATCTCGAGATTACAGTTGTTAAATTTCAAGAAAAAAGTCGAGATAAAATGTTGAGAATAAACTCGTTAAATTATGAGAAAAAAGTCGTTAAATTTCGAGAAAAATGTTGAGATAAAATGTTGAGAATAAAGTCATTAAATTACGAGAAAAAAGTCGTTAGATTATGAGAACAAATTCGTTAAATTTCGAGAAAAAATTCGAGATGAAATGTTGAGAAAAAAGTCATTAAATTACGAGAAAAAAGTCGTTAGATTATGAGAACAAATTCGTTAAATTATGAGAAAAAAAGTCGTTAAATTTCGAGAAAAAATTCGATATAAAATGTTGAGAATAAACTCATTAAATTATGAGAAAAAAGTTGTTAAATTACGAGAAAAAAGTCGTTAGATTATTAGAACAAATTCGTTAAATTATGAGAAAAAAAGTCGTTAAATTTCAAGAAAAAAGTCGAGATAAAATGTTGAGAATAAACTCGTTAAATTATGAGAAAAAAGTCGTTAAATTTCGAGAAAAATGTCGAGATAAAATGTTGAGAATAAAGTCATTAAATTACGAGAAAAAAGTCGTTAGATTATGAGAACAAATTCGTTAAATTATGAGAAAAAAAGTCGTTAAATTTCGAGAAAAAATTCGAGATAAAATGTTGAGAATAAACTCATTAAATTATGAGGAAAAAAGTTGTTAAATTACGAGAAAAAAGTCGTTAGATTATGAGAACAAATTCGTTAAATTATGAGAAAAAAAGTTGTTAAATTATGAGAACAAATTCGTTATGAGAAAAAAAGTTGTTAAATTATGAGAACAAATTCGTTAAATTACGAATTTGTTCTCATAATTTAACGACTTTTTTCTCGTAATTTAACAATTTTTTTCTCATAATTTAATGAGTTTATTCTCAACATTTTATCTCGACCTTTTTCTCGAAATTTAACAAGTTTTTTTCTCGAAATTTAACAACTTTAATCTCAAGATGGTTTTATTTTTTTTATTATTGCTTGGCCCTAATCCTCTTCCATACAATTTATTTCCACTTTTAGAACATTATTTGAATTTTTATTGAAAATAAATGCGAGATCGGCAAAACGCAGATTCGAACCCGCTTCGATCGTGTTAAAAACCAGGTCTGCGTGCCTTACTCACTACTGCTGCACCACTGAAGATGTTGAATCCTGCACCTCTTTTTTAAAACTTGACTGGCCCAACCAAACTTTGGTGGCTGAAGTTAGTATAAACAGACACTCTAAAAAAGGCATAGCTTTGTGTGAGGAAAAAAAAAAATCAGAAAAAAAAAAAACAAAGTTGTTACTGACTAAATTCTTCCCCTCATGCTCACATTCAAATTTCATTCATGCAGTGTGAATATATGCATATTCAAATTCGCCATGTTTGCAGTTACGGTTATAAGATGCTTGAGAAACATATGGCTATATATGACTTGGAATATAGCATGCAAGTCATTCAGGTTATTATTAAAGTGTTTTTTGTGATTAAGGAGCTTTACTGAAGAATGAAACCTATGAATTTGGAATAAACAGAATTTTAATTTTCATCTTAACCATCCCTTTAAGTGCTTCAGCAAAGCAACAGCTCAGTCAAAATGAATAAATCCTGTGAGGACACATCTTTAATTTGCACTATTTGTTCATCTACATTAATTTCATCTGCTTTTTCTACATGATTTGCTAAATTTATTCTCTGCTTGAATCGTCAAATGTCCTCTTGCCTGGCCAAAGTGTGCAGACTTACTATATGAGCATGCTAAAAATAGCAAATGAATTCATATCTTCTCATCTTGCATGAATAAGCAAAATGTGTGTGTTGTGTGTGAGTGTGTTCGACCTAAGGGCAAATTGCCCTTGCCACTGTACTGAAAAAAGTCACCGTTCTAAAATATAAAACTGCAATAATAAGAAACATAATGTACTTTTTAGATGAGTGTGGCTGCCATTTCATGCCCTGTCTTGATTTGGTTTTTGGGGTCTACTAGAGTAGGTTTTCATGCTTGAATATTCAAAAAACACATTATTCATCACATATGTTACATTTTAATGCACCTCTCTAACCAGTCTATCAGTAACGCTCTGTTTAGTTCCTGTCTCTATGAAGCCCCTCCTTCCAAAAAGTGCAATGTGCTCTGATTGGTCACCTGGACCATTGTGTTGTGATTGGTCAACTGCTTTGAGCATGTTTTGGAAATGTCACACCCTTTACCATAACTGAGTTTCAACACACTTATCGCAACTCAACCAGGCCTCGCCCCTTTTCTGTGTATGCATTGGATGGGAATTATTTAAATGAGGAATATTGTGACATGTATGTTCCCAGAAGAAAACTCAAGACTACAATCGAGGCGTTTCAGGGAGTTCAGAAACAGTTCTTACTGATTTACAGAACAACTCTCTTAAGTGTGGACTTTGTGCTTTGCAGACCTTTTTCATGTTCAAACAGCAACGTTACACAGTAAAGAAAGTTGAATATGTAAAAAAGCACAATATTCCAGTCCTGTCCTGACCCTTCTAGCATTTTATTCCCTCAGAAATGTAAGTTATCAAATTGACTTGTGACCTACATAATGAGCTGTGTTTCTTTCTGTGCCGTGTGACAGAGATAAAGTCCTGTTACAGGGCTTTCTGTGCAGCACGGTCCCTGTCAACTGCCATTTCATTAACCCAGCACGTTTCCGAACAGCTCAATTAATCTCTCATGTACACAAGCTTGCATCCACACGCACACAAGAGCACTTGTGCCACTAATATGCGAACACTCACTCTCACTTCCCCTGCTGAAACACACACACACAACTGCACTCCCATTGTCTTACACACAGCCTCCTCTTATCTCAGCCCCTGGATCCTGTGTACTTTAATAAGTCCATTTGTTTCACTCTGAGTTATTTGTGTCTTCACTAAAGGATACTTCAGTGTCTTACCTGGAGGCCACTGACTTGCGCGGTTCTCTCTAGCTCCCTCACACAGCACAAAATGAAAAATGATACTCCGCTCTGCTTTTTTACTTTCCAGGACAAGAGGACAATTACTCTAATAGGACAAAATGTGCACGCAATCAGATCTGCAGTGTTAACAGGGTTTGCATGAAGGCACTAATGCACTAATGGGCCTTGTGTTCTGCCAAAAATGTAAAAGACTGAATTAAGATGTCCTTTACAGCAAAACAAAGGGCCCAGTATCAAATGACCTGAATGCATTCAAAACCACTAGAGCCCTCTGTGCATGAGCAGAAATGGGTGAAAAAGTTTTTCTTGTGTTTATTGAGTTATTTTGGCATGTAAAAAAAAGTTTCCATTTGGTCACAGTTTAAATTTTTTTTCAATTCATTGCTTTAGATAGCAAAATATAATATGCTAGACTTTTTTTCTTAAAATATAACACTTTTTTAGGATACTGTTGAAGTTAGCCTACTTTTAGTGAAGTTCACGACGTAATTTCGGGAGGAGTGAACACATCTAATCTTTCAATTAGTGAAATTCAAACATAATTTCAAGAGGAGTGAACTTTAATCTTTCAGAGCATATAAGCAGCTACTCACCCTGCTCTGGCATCAGTTGTTTCAATATCCCTCCACCTCCCCAACTCCACCACATAATTTAGGCATCTCATTTATCATACTCCTCTTCCAGGCACTAGTAGTCCCTGGGGGGTGTATCCAAGCTTGAGTTTAAGCTGCTTCCTCGAGCCCCTCCACAGCGGACAGCAAGCCAAATACGCTTAAAGGGTTAGTTCACCCAAAAATGAAAATTCTGTCATTTATTACTCACCCTCATGTCGTTCCACACCCGTAAGACCTTTGTTAATCTTCAGAATGCAAATTATGATATTTTTGTTGAAATCTGATGGCTCAGTGTGACCTCCATAGCCAGCAATGACATTCCTCTCTCAAGATCCATTAATGTACTAAAACATATTTAAATCTGTTCATGTGAGTACAGTGGTTCAATATTAATATTATAAAGCGACGAGAATATTTTTGGTGCGCCAAAAAAACAAAATAACGACTTATTTAGTGATGGCCGATTTCAAAACACTGCTTCAGGAAGCTTCAGAGCACAAATGAATCAGTGTGTCGAATCAGCTGTTCGGAGCGCCAAAGTCACGTGATTTCAGCAATTTGGTGGTTTGACGTGCAATCCGAATCATGATTCAACATGCTGATTCATAATGCTCCAAAGCTTCCTGAAGCAGTGTTTTGAAATCGGCCATCACTATAGAAGTCGTTATTTTTGTTTCTTTGGCAAAAATATTCTTGTCGCTTTATAATATTAATATTGAACCACTGTACTCACATGAACTGATTTAAATAAGTTTTTAGTACCTTTATGGATCTTGAGAGAGGAAATGTCATTGCTGGCTTTGGAGGCCTCACTGAGCCATCGGATTTCAACAAAAATATCTTAATTTGCATTCTGAAGATTAACAAAGGTCTTAAGGGTGTGGAACGGCATGAGGGTGAGTAATAAATGACATTATTTTCATTTTTGGGTGAACTAACCCTTTAACCTTATTAGCTTAAAGATTTTATGAGGAAACAAACTCGTGAAACAAGTAGTATCAGTTTATCATATTAGCCCCCCGGTTTCACAGACAAGGGTTAAGCTAGTCCTAGACTAAAATGCATGTTTGAGCTGTTTTAGCTGAAAGCACCTTGTACTGACATATCTTAAAATATGTCAGTGCCATTGTTTTGTCTCAAGATGCACACCAGTGATATTTTTTTTCTAGTGAGCGTTTATAAAAGATACTTAAATGCCCTAATTGAACTAAGGCCTAATCGTGGCTTAGGCTAAACCCTGTCTGTGAAACCGGGCCTAGGACTTTTAACACTGCATTTAACCCCGGGTTATCGTCGTTTTTAACCAATTTTAATTATTTCTTTATTTTTTTTAATTTAGAAGCGCCGCTTTTTACTTGGAGTTATGAAACCCGGCTGTCACGGAAACACTGCTCATTGTATATAAACAATAAATTCAGCGTTTGAGAGGAAAAAATTTCAAATTCTGACAGAAAACGCGACAATTTGAGTGAAGAAGAGACCGTTTCATTCTTACCTTTATAGTCGGAAATGTCCGTTCAGGATAAACTCTATAGTACAGTCCTCAATACAAGTCGCGTGCTGCGTTTATCCAATCAATGACACTGACACCAAAAATATGCAAATAAGAACGTTAACCCAGGGTTTAGGAATGTACAATGTGAAACGTCAGTTTAAGAATGAATACCCAGGATTAATTGTTAACCCCAGGTAAATTATAAGCAATGTGAACCGTGAAGCAAGATAACCCAGGATTCCGTTTCCCAAGGGTTTAGAATGACCCAGGGTTAACTATTTCAACTGTGAAAAGCCCTAAAGTGTCCTTATTTAAATGTTGAGCAGTAGACTGAAAATAATTTGGTGTAAGATTTACATTGAAACAATTCTCAGAAATTGCTACATTTCACAAATAATTACAAAGAAACGGCAAGAATTAGGCTAATTGGAATTTTGAAGTAGAAGGACTGTAATAATATTTTCTCCATTTGTTTTATTTACAACTTAATTCTAAAAATGATTTTAAAAAATGTATATCTGTTGTTTCATCATTTAAAACCAGATGACGTTTCCAAGACTGTTTGGAAACAGTCTTGTATTTTCAGTGCAAGAACTGCATGAAATAACACTAGTTTTCTCACAACCCTCTTCTCCCTTCCTCCATCTCCCTCAGTATTAGTCCAAACACAGACTCATATTTCATTATATTATCAAAATGATGACGTCAGTGTTATTAGGCCTTGCGCTCTCTGAGTTTCTGAGATCACATGCAGCAGATTCCAGTCTAACCACAGTGCAGTACTGATCCCTGGGATTAAAGAGTCAGAACTGGAGACAGAGGTGTTTTGCAGTTGACTAATGATGACAGTGAGATTGGGGTTGTGGACAGCTGCTGGTTGGGTCCAAAGACTTCCTCATGTTTTGCTTTAGCTGAGTAGAGAGGCCTGTGGGTTTCAGTTTCTCCAGACCGGGATCATTTGACCGTGTGGGGATCACCACACTGGGCAGGGTGGAGCTGAATTCTGGCTCAGTTACATTATTGCGGCAGCAGACCGCTGTCACTCTGTAACGAGATCTGCGTCACAGGCTTACACTTTTAATGGATTTACTGCATAGTTTTCAGTCTATGCATCATGCAATATTTCTTTGCAATAATATATTTTTTTTAATTTTCCAGTTCCTTCTAAAGAAATGTATCACAATTACACAAGTAAACATCATTAAGCATTTGTCTAGGTGAATAAGTTCATAACAAATCTGGGTCATACTTTACATATTGCATTGTTTATATGATAATTAATAAAGCAACAAAGCAAACGAACACCTTTTGAGGTGCAAGTTAAAGGAGGAAATTAAATATAACTGCACACACTCTTAAGCATATTTTATTATTACCAATGTTTTGGCAAAACAAGTAGCCTTTGTCAACTTTTGTCAACAGCTTTGCCATCACAGGAATGGCAATACATTTTAAAATTAAAATAGAAAACAATTATTTTTAATTGTAAAAATTCTTTCACAATATTACACATTTTACTACCTTTTTGATGAAATATATGCAGCCTTGGTGAGCATAATAGACTTCTTTCATAAACATTAAAAAAAAATCTTACCGGCCCCATTATATTAGACGATATATTAACTACAGTATGTGAAAGGTAAGATTCCCCCTGTGTAATAAACTAGAAGAATTATTTGCCTACAGGAAACCAATGTAATGACATTCATCAACGCAAGATATCACAATGCAAAATGAATGACTCCAAAGTCCTGATAAATTTATATCTACATTAGTTCCCCTGCACTGAACACCCACATGAATATCAATTCAATCACCCCATATGTTTGAACTTGGTTTTACACATCATTTAACCCTTTTCTAACATGATAGGTAAAGGAAGAATGGAGCCTTTTAACTTCTTTTTGTCTGTGCCTTAATGCAATCACCATTCAGAGACCCTTTTGTTGGGCGTCCTATTGATCAGGGAAGGCAGGAATTGAGTTTGGTGCAAATCAGTGAGCAAGACAAACAGAGCATGAACCGATGGGCCACATTAGTGTAGGATGGCTCCTCTGTCTGCCAGGTGACAGAGTTTACAAAGACTGAAGTGAAGTGCTGAAGCACTTTACTAGAGACTGAGTGAATGGGAGTGCTTTTAACAGCCTTGAATGAGGGGTCATTAGCGCCTGAGTGACTTCATCAGAGCAGACGGTACTGCAGGTTCCTATAAGGAAGATGGCATGCTTTAGTGCAGACATGAGCAAACACAGCAAAGGGTATGGCTCTTTTAGCCTGTCGACTAGCAGATTAGAGCAGACCTCAACCGACACAATCTAATAATGGCTGCTCTCAGCCTCACGGGTGTTCGATGGATGCGCATGGGAAAAGCGGGGTAAAATCATTACCGGTATCAAATTAGAGCACAGACTCTTCTCTATTAAAGAGATAGTTCACCCAAAAATGAAAATTTTGTCATCATCTACTATGGAAGTCAATGGCTACCATCAACTGTCAGGTGACTAACATTTAAAATGACAACATCTATTCAAAATATCTTCTTTTGTGCTCGACAGAAGAAACTTGGAACAACTTGAAGGTGAGTAAACGATAACAAAATTTTCATTTTGGGGTGAACTATCCCTTTAAAGATTTGCAGTCAGTTATGTGCCAATCATCAATCATCAATGTCAATTCATTATCTAGACCAGAGGCAATTAAAACAACTTATAATACATGGCTACACACCTTGTGCATTGAATATAAAGACTGACTAAAGTGTTTATGTGTTGGTTTGTGATTTAGGTTCACATGGAAAGCACCCTGAGGGAGTGTATGGCCTCTTTAAAATGCCAGATGTGTCATTTCTAGTCTGACAGTGTCATATTGATAACAAGGACGTGCTCCAAGGCCTGCACTCGATGACAAAATATGAAGAACAGCAGTGCTGAGGTCAGTGCCAGTGCAGATGAAATTTCAGGCCCAAATAAACAAGCCTCTCTGTATCAACCCTAGTGTATCACTATGAGATCTGCTAATCAAAATATGGGATTTCCAGTCTTTGGCACACCGCATCACTGATTTAACATTAGCAATAACTGTCAAATACAGACTGATGATGTCATAGTTATCATATTGCTTATCATATTATCATCTTACAGAAATGGCTCAGTAAATATAAATGGTAAAACTGCACCATCTAATGGCACATATTCTATCATAAAACAGAAATATTATAAGATGTTTTGATAGTGATAAACATAATAAAACCATAAAATTATGTCATGATTTTTTTAGTTAGGGATTAACATTATTGTTTAGCTATTAATAATTTCTTAATACATAATGATGTACATCTTTGTTTAAAAAGAGAAGTAAAAGAGGATAAACAAAAGCGACATGAACATGCACATATATATCCCATATGGGATTCTATTTTATTATTATCATCATCATGTGTTATAAAAAGTAATAGAAATGTGTTTTTATTTTAGAAGTTCTGTATATATGTAATTTGTTCACTTTAAATGCATTATATATTTACACCGATCAGGCATAACATTATGACCACTGACAGGTGTGACAGTGAATAACACTGATTATCTCTTCATCACAGCACCTGTTAGTGGGTGGGATATATTAGGCAGCAAGTGAACATTTTGTCCTCAAAGTTGATGTGTTAGAAGCAGGAAAAATGGTCAAGTGTAAGGATTTGAGCGAGTTTGACAAGGGCCAAATTGTGACGGCTAGACGACTGGGTCAGAGCATCTCCAAAACTGCAGCTCTTATGGGGTCTGCAGTGGTCAGTATCTATCAAAAGTGGTCCAAAGAAGGAACAGTGGTGAACCGGCGACAGGGTCATGGGCGGCCAAGGCTCATTGATGCACGTGAGGAGCGAAGGCTGTCGTTCCAAACCCGTAAGACCTTTTGATAAAAATCCGATGGCTTAGTAAGGCCTGCATCGTCAGCATTAACACTCCTTATTTCAATACCCAGTAAGCTACTAAAAACATGTTTAAAACAGTTCATGTGACTACAGTGGTTCAACCTTAATATTATAAAGTGACTAAAATACTTTTTGTGCACCAAAAATAACAAAATAGTGGCTTTATTTCACAATATCTAGCGATGGGCGTTTTCAAAACACTGCTTCATGAAGCTTCGAAGCTTTACGAATCATTTGTTTCGAATCAGTGGTTCAGAGTGCCAAAATTCCATGATTTCAGTAAACGAGGCTTCGTTACATCATAAGTGTTTTGAAACTTCAATAGTTCATGCGACTCTGGCAGTTTGATACACGCTCCGAACCACTGATTAAAAAAAAATGATTCGTAAAGCTTCGAAGCTTCATGAAGCAGTGTTTTGAAATCGCCCATCTCTAGATATTCTGAAATAAAGCCACTATTTTGTTATTTTTGGTGCACAAAAAGTATTTTAGTCGCTTTATAATATTAAGGTTGAACCACTGTAGTCACATGAACTGTTTTAAAGGTCCCGTTCTTCGTGATCCCATGTTTCAAACTTTAGTTAGTGTGTAATGTTGTTGTTAGAGTATAAATAAAATCTGTAAAATTTTAAAGCTCAATGTTCAATGCCAAGCGAGATATTTTATTTAACAGAAGTCGCCTACATCGAACGGCCAGTTTGGACTACATCCCTCTACTTCCTTCTTTAATGACGTCACTAAAACAGTTTTTTGACTAACCTCCGCCCACAGGAATACACAAGAGTTGCATTTGTAGAGTGTGTTTGTCGCCATGTCGTCGAAACGCTGTTATTTTCATCCCGCAGTCCAATCACCGGGTCTGATTCTGGCTCAAATTGATAGGGTAAAATTAAAGACATGTTTACAATAACACTGAGCGCGTGCATCTCCACGTTATGGTAAGAGGCGTGACCTTTCCGGGCAAGGTTCGCTAAGCTGCTGTCGAATCACAACACAGGAACCGCTGGCACAATCAGAACTCGTTACGTATTTCTGAAGGAGGGACTTCATAGAACAAGGAAGTCATCAGCCCGTTTTTATGACAGTGGAAACAGCGGTATACAGATAAGTAAATTATGTGAAAAATACTGTGTTTTTTTACACGCGAAACATGAACACATGTTATATTGCACACTATAAACACAATCAAAGCTTAAAAAAACCACGAAAAACGGGACCTTTAAAAATGTTTTTAGTAGCTTTCTGGGCATCCAAAAGTGTAAATTATCTTGTTGTCAATGGAGGCCTCACTGAGACATCAGATTTTAACAAAAATCTCTCAATTTGTGTTCCGAAGATGAACGAAGGTCTAACGGGTGTAGAACGACATGAGGGTGAGTAATTAATGGCATAATTTTCATTTTTGGGTGAACTAACCCTTTAATGCTGTTTCTGATAGAAAGGTGTCAGAATACACAGTGCATCGTAGTTTGTTGCGTATGGGTTGCATAGCCGCAGACCAGTCATTCTGACCCCTGTTCACCGCCAAAAGTGCCAACAGTGGGCACCTCTTTCAGCAGGATAATGTGCCCTGCTACAAAGCAAAAATGGTTCAGGAATGGTTTAAGGAACACAACAATGAGTTTGAGGTGTTAATTTAGTCTCCAAATTTCCCAGATCTCAATCCAATCGAGCATCTGTGGGATGTGCTGAACAAACAAGTCCAATCCATGGAGGCTCCACTTCGCAACTTACAGGACGTAAAGGATCTGTTGCTAACATCTTGGTGCCAGATACCACAGCACACCTTCAGGGGTCTAGTGGAGTCCATGCCTCAATGGGTCAGGGCTGTTTTGACCAACACATAATTAGGAAGGGGGTCATAATGTTATGCTTGAACAGTCTATACAGGGTCCCTCGACAGAAGGCATTGTTCATTGAAAAGCACATATCCGTTCCACTAGCTAAGTGGGCTAAAAATTCTTAATGTACACAAAGTAAGAAAGCTTTTATCTTGCTTCCAATAAAGCCATTCTAATCAAAAAATTGCATTATAAATTAAATCATGTTTTATGAATTCACAACGCATCACTCACAGTCATTATAGAGTTGCACAATAACATTCACATCACATCAACATTATTTAAAACTGAAAGACTTCAATAGAAAATATTAGACAATAATAAGAGTATAAAACTTAAAAGCTAAAAATATGACAAAAGTAATCAACAGTCACCACATACAAATGTTTGTATAAACTAAATCATGAGCAAGAGCTAGCATGAGCTGCTTGTTGGTCAGATACTTGTGATCTATTCTTTCTCCAATCACAAGTCTGTTCATACAGGCATGATCTACATTTCCAGGCCTCCTCTATGTCCACCCCTTTGGGTTCCCTCTGGCCTGTCCAGTAGGCCAGATAACTCTGAAGCTCTGCTCGTAGTTGGGCTTCATCGAAAGGAGCGACTCTGTTCCCAATGGGTCCACTAGAGCCTTGGTGATAGTATTCAAGCTGAAGCATGTCAACGCATGGAAGATCAGAACATGACACAGTTATTAGTAGGGCATCAAGCAGTTCCTCAAAGGTAGTCACCTGAACCCCAATGCTTTTAGCATGGGCCTGGACTCTTGCTCCAAGTACTTGAGATGAACGCAGTTTAAGGTGACTTAAAACATGGTCTTTCTTCACTTCCCCTCTCACCAGTCCATCAAATAGTAATTTATACAGGCCCACCTAAATAACAGAAGGACAGTTTAAAAAACAGATATAAAGATCCAATATATACGGTCAATGGTGATTAGAGTGTGCATATTAAAGAAAAGGAAAAGGGAAGAAAAATCTGTTCTTAGAAATGTGCTTTTTGTATTCAGGTTCGATTCATATGATTTAATATGGAAAAAAAACTTTTTATGCCATTTCCCATTTTCATGGTAAAAAATTTTGAAACTGAAATAAATACATTTAAGCTCAAGTACTAAAATTACTAATACTAAAACTGAAATAAAAATAAATTAAAGCTGAACAGAAATATATATATATATATATATATATATATATATATATATATAATAAAAAAATATATATATATATATAAATAAAAAAAAAAAATCACATAACCAAAATAATTAAACTTAAAACTAAAATTAAATGAAAACTGACAATATAAAAATAAAAGCTAATTGAAAATAATAAGAAATACTCTAATAGTATATAAATAATACTAAAATAAAAGAGTTTCGTTCTACTAAGAATCAATAATATAATATTACACCAAACTACTTAAAGCTTCAGTCTGTAACTTTTTTTGGTTAAAAATTATCCAAAATCAATTTTTGAGCAAGTACATAACCAGCCAGTGTTCAAAAACTATCTCATTATCTTGTCTTGATTCACAACAGTAAGCTTGTAATAATGTTTTATAATAAGAGCGACATGGTGGATTTCGCGGGAAATTTGAGCATGCAGCAGTTTGTCTGTGCGTCATTACGTCACGTCTGTAAACAGAAAGAAGGAGTCCAGGCTAGTCGGTTTTATCATGTGAGGATGCTGCTGGTAGCTGATCATTTATAGCCTTTTCTTACAGCAGCTGAAATAATTAAACTTATTTTGATGGCGGACTATAATCCAGAAAGATCCAAATGACAATCATCAGTGACAACTGGAGATTCACCTGTAGTCAAAAAGCAAAAGACTTTGGACTGTTGAGTGGCTACAGAAATTGAAATCTACAGGTAATGCTAATATACACATAGTCATAGTAATGCTGATGTTGTTAACATTAACAATTTGAGAACAAAGTATAACAGTAATAATAATTTGCATGATTTGGCTTAGATTTAATCATCATTGGCAGCACGATTTATTGTAGCCTAATGCTTTTCCCCTCAGTTGGTCAGAACAAAAGTGGCAGAAATGTTACTTACTTGTTCAGATGATATTTTCCAGTGAAAATTCTTATATTGGTCATACTTTCAAGACGTAGAATCTGTGATTCTGAAGTTCAGTATCCACACCGGTGCGGTGACTGACAGCAAACATTAGATTCGTCCGCGCTGACGAGCTGTGCCGACGCACAACGCACGTACAGATAACTGTTTCGCATATAATTGCAACTGCAGGACTGCAGCTTTAAGGTTTTTATCTCTAGAATTTCATTCTTTCATGAGTATTATTTTTAAATTATTATTATTATTATATAAGGACAGTTGTATAACCCTGACATTTTTTACTTTATGCCACCCAAAATAAATATAATTAATTTAAAACAAAAATTTATATATATATTCTTTTTTTTTTTTTGTAAATAGATTATTAGATAGGACAAAAATGAGCATCACATCATTGACCCACATTATATGGCCAAATGTATGTGGAAACACAATGAGGTCCAGCTGTTCACAAAAGCTGTGTCATTGAGGACAAAGGCCATATCTGCAATAAATAACTACAACTCACCTGAAAGCAGTTGACTTTGTCTTGTGCAGAACTAGGCATGGAGTTGTATTTGCGTGTCTTGAGCTCATTTACGACCAGCTCCCCCTTCTGGTTATACATCAGCTCGTCAATGACCCCCATGACAAAAACACCTTCCTGCACACCAAACACAGGGAACTCTCGCACACGTTCTCCTGAAATAAGATGTTTGAAAATTAAATTTATATACCTCATCTAAGTACCAAAACAACATCAAAAACTATTTCTACAGTGTCAACACACCTGCTTCTAACAGTGGAATCATGTGTAACATGTTGAGAAGTTTGATGGCTTCTGCATCCTCTCTAGTCCGAATATCTATAGGAACAGTGTCCTGTATCTCCAGTTCTGGAGATGAAAGGCATGGATTGAATTACTGAATATGCATGATACATTATGTCACACTATACACAAAGTATTGAAAGCCAGTGTGGTTTATTATTAGCATCACCTCTTGATAAATGTATTTCTTTTCCTCTTTGCACCTCAGTGCGTTGCAGGTCTTTTCTTTTGAGATGTGGCTTCAAAAGACTGTAAACAGTCTTCATCTCACACCAAGACTGGTCACACAGGAGGGTCACACTCAGATGCCGCTTGAAGAAGCGTTGCATTGGGCTGAAGCGGTTTTCATGGAGGCTCTTTCTCTTTAAACCCCTTGCATAATCAGTTTTTACTGTTTCCTGCCCCAAAGCCTCTTCATTATGGCTGAACAGTAGAGCATTGTGTTATGTGACAACAGCAAAGAAACAACAAAATGTTGCAGTGTAGTAGAACGACGTGGGTTGTATGTCTGCACACAATGTCTAGAAACATTTTTTCTCTAAATGACTCACTTGTACACTGATAAAGTGGACACACTGGGGCTGTCAAAGTCCACTGAGTGTTCACCGTCAGTTTCACTACTAAGAGGACGCTGGGGATCTCAAAACACATAGAAAAAAATAATGTTTACATGTATAAAACCTAAAAACGATATACAAGTTGTATTTAATTTTTCTTTTTAGTGGAAAGAAAAAGATAGATAATACAAACAAATGAAAGGAAAGAAAAAACGCATGGCTACAATAACATACAACTGACCAAAATTACACAATATTTTACCTATGTCTTGTTGCTCGCAAGGGATGTTGAGAAATTCTGAGTCGCTAATGTCATCCCAGTCATCATCGAGCAGTTGTTGTGATCCAGAAGCATCCATCTGAAAACGAAACTCAAGCAACTCTCAGCTCATTCTAATCTTTACACCAATCTGCAACCGCTATAAAATAAACACGCCATTAGTTTGTATATCTGTTACGGTTTTTGTTTACATTATATTGCGTTGTAAGTTACATAGGACATGCTAGGACGTAAGCCAAGTTAAAACCCCGCCCCCTCAACATCTATAAATGCATTCGATTGGCTACTAGTGATATGTTACACTATGACACTACGCCTTCATTTCTCATGAAGCTCAGTGCGCGTATTGTTTTGTTTTCAGAGAAACACGTGATCAATGAAAAACGAAGGCTTTACTTCTACATTCCTATTGGCTACTGATCCATGTCCCACCCTTTGCTAGAAATGTGTCCGATTGGATCATTCAGTGCCAAATGCTTCTTCTAATAAAAACAACGTTTGAGTGGATAAGCAAAGAACATATTTTAAATTACACATTAGCAGATTTTAAATGAAAAATAAACTATATGCATTTACACTTTCACTTAGAAATATGGGATGGTTGCCATGGAGAATTGTTTAGTATATTGAACGTAAACAATGAGCCACGGAAAGTAATGGCCTTTTTGACATCCCGTAGTCAGTTTTAGCAAAGTCCTTTAAAGGAACACTCCACTTTTTTTGAAAATAGGCTCATTTTCCAACTCCCCTAGAGTTAAACAGTTGAGTTTTACCGTTTTCGAATCCATTCAGCTGATCTCCGGGTCTGGCGGTACCACTTTTAGCATAGCTTAGCATAGTTCATTGAATCTGATTAGACCGTTAGCATCTCGCTCAAAAAAAATGATCAAAGAGTTTCGATATTTTTCCTATTTAAAACTTGACTCTTCTGTAGTTACATCGTGTACTAAGACTGACGGAAAATGAAAAGTTGTGATTTTCTAGGCCGATATGGCTAGGAACTATACTCTCATTCCAGCGTAATAATCAAGGAAATTTGCTGCCGTACCATGGGTACCTCGGGGATGACGTGTTTTTGTAGGCAAAACCCGGAAGCGAGTTAGCATTTAAGGACTTCCGGTTCCATCGCCCTAAAGTCTATGGGTTTTTTGAATGGGTTTTTGCTAAATCTCCTGAAATAAGGTCTGTGGTTAAGCCTAAATATTTTCACGTTTTGATCTATGACATAAAACACAACAGTTATAACCCGCTTGTGATTTTTTTTAAACCTTTATTGTGTCTTAAAAATGGCGGTTGCTAACTAATTGCTAAAAGGGACTGCTTTGGCAGGAACTTTAGATATTATCATGACAAACAGGACATTTGGACAGAATTTCTCATGAAAACATGGATAAGTATTCATACACAGCGCAGATCATATTCAGCAAGCATGTTTTTAAATAAAGTTGTTTTTTAAATAAATTTTAAGGAAGCTTGGTGGTGGCGACGTTGATCTGGGACCATGGTGTTCTGTAGTCCGTTTATAGCCTACTGTTAGCTTTTTATATCTGACGACTTAGGCTTCAAAATGTATAAATGTTGTGTTAACTTGTAAAGAATATCTTGATAGACAAAACGTGTAAGTGTCATAACCCTTTGTTAAACACAGAGCTCATTTTTTGCGATTTTCCAAAAGTCTAAGTCATTTCACTCGGCGGCCATCTTTGAAACGCCTCTCGGGTATTCAAGTGCAGCACCTATCTCTTTGAATGGGGAAACATCAACTTCTCCATAGCTGTTTGCCAAGCTTTCGATTAAATATCATAGTTGAAATCACCAATGAAATCTGACAATAACTGTCTCATACATTTTGTTTCTCAACAATGCGCGTCTCTCGTGCCTCATTTCGGAAGCAGCGTCTGACTGTTTCTATAGAAACCGGAGCTTCTAACGGCCGCTGCAGTGACGCGATGACTTTACCAATCGGCGATTGGCTCTTATGTAGAAGGCGGGACTTATTCCGCCATATTGCGCGTTTCACTTTCTCCCATTCAAAACAATACGAGTGACGTGTCTTGTTATTCTATAGTCTTTGTTTTTAGTTGTTCATAGTACTTAAATAATAATAAAAATGCAAACTGACACTCCAATGAGTACGACCAAAGTTATACATATATATTTATATAAAAAATGATCAAGAAACGTAACCGTGGATCATTTTCTATTACATGTCAGGTCAGACCATCTCACTACATTCTAATGATACAGGTGGGTGGGAAAGATGCTGTTTGTTATAACCACTAGTTTTAGCATCTTTACACTGATTTAACATCTAAATCACAGGTCACTTGATATTGTAAGAGTTAAAAACTATAATAAAATATACATTTATTCGAAAATAACACTGGACATTGTTACCTTCACAGGCATAACGAGGATTTAACCCTTAAGACGCTTCAATGGAAAACAGCTCTAGATAAACCACCTACAGACCAGAGCCAAAAGTCTAAAGCAAATCCTGAGACCATGAGAAAGCTGAAGAACACGCCTGTAGGTCATACATGCTCCCAGAAGACCAGAAAAATGGCCAAAAGAGGGAGTAGACAACACAAAACATTGTCTGTATCCGCAGCCAGATCCAACCAATCTAAAACGATGCCACCAAAGACATCCATGAACCAGCCCCAGGAGAGTCTGAGATGGGTGGGAGTGCTGGCCAACCCTGTAGAGGAACAAGAGAGGATTGAGATTTATAAAGCCAACCGAAGGAAGCGCTATTTGGCCTCTCAAGAGCTTGGCCTACATTGACAGCCAGTAAAGTATTAAAGTTCTTGTATTATTTAAACTTCAAAAAGTAATACATGTTTTATATATACATTTTGAAATGACTGCCTTCATATAGTTTCAGAGTACTTTTACTCACCCAAGTTGTTCCAAGCCTGTATGAATTTATTTCTTCTGCTGAACACAAAATATGATATTTTGAAGAATAAGGGTAACCAAACAGTTAATTGACTTCCATAGTATGAAACAAAATACCATGGAAGTTATGAGGCCCATCAACTGTTTGGTTACAGATGTTCTTCAAAATATATTTTGTGTTCAGCAGAAGAAATAAATTCACAGGTTTGGAACAACTTGAGGGTGAATAAATGAATTTTCATTTTTTGGCTGAACTATCCCTTTAACATCTGACCTCTAATACGTACTCTCACCTCTAGGGGGCTCTGGAGAACAACAAATGAAAATCACTAGTTGCACTTAATGCACTACTAACTTTGTATTTAAAGGTCTTGTTTTCTGGCATGATGCAAAAATGCAAACATTAAGGAAAATGCACATTATATTGCATTACAATTAAAAACCAACATGTCACTTTAAAAAATGGATTTATTTCATTGTAACAGTTAATATCCATCTCAACAAACATTAATAGAATCAGAGTTTTACACAGCACAACTACAGATTTCAAAACCAACACATTTGTGTCACTCACTGCATCAATGACCGTGCACAGAATAAAAGAGAATTAAAACAAGAACAAGAAATAAATAGAGAATAAAATCATTTTAAATTGAAGTGCTGTTATTTACATTATAATTTATTTCAAACACTAGTCTTCAGATACCTCAGTCTGCAGTATCAAGCACGATTGAGTTCATTTCTAATGTGACCCCACTTCTAATTTTCCTTCACGATTAACAATACAAAGAACACCTTACTAAAACCAAGCCAAGCTGTGGAAGTTAGCCAGCCTTTACATAAAGAAAAATATGGATAACGACATAAGTGTGGCTACAGTAGTTAAAATATGCAGGTTAGTTTAGTTTCTGATCGATTTAATGTTTCAGCCCAGATATACCAGATATCACCCTTGTGCAAAGACACCCTAAAATACCCTGTTTTTTTATTTCAGAAAACCCTTTAGGCCCCAATATATGAATTTCCCCTTCTAGATATCGGTAAAGTGTGAAACACGTGAAATATATGGTATGGCAGCTCCAACTTTGCAACCCAACCCTAAAATACCCTATTTTGTTATTCTAATACACAGTTAATGGTGGAGAAAAATCAGTTTGCACTCTAGTACATCCCATATTTCTCAATGGCCAACTATGTGTCCCTAGCGGAACATCAAATCTAACCTTTCAAACCAGCGAAGGTCCAAGATCAGAGCAGGATATCTGAAACTATCTCACTATTAAATAAATCAACCACATTTCTACATACAGTTAAACCCACTGTTGTACACTTCCACTGAGCACTGATGGAGACAACCATCCAAAGCTCCATATGCTGCTTCTAACCAAACCTTAAAAACAACGCAACACAGTTGCTTACTCTCCTCCAGCCTTAAACTCACTAAAACTGCATGTCTGTCTCGGGAACCCCTTTCCAACTGGCAACAATTTCAGTCCGAGTTTCCTTTTTTTTTGCCTCTCTTGGGACTCAATGAATGCAGGCGGTGGTTTATAATTGATACACATGGGCGTAATGTCAGGCACAGATGCCCCTGTGTCTTTCAAAGACCAGCCTTGCAATCAGAAGCCTGCAGCTCTACAGCAGAGAAGAAGCGCTTGGTCAACTTGTGCCCGTCATAATTGAGCTGGGTGGTGTAGAAGGTCCGGGTGTGTTTGGGGTACACTATGGTGGTGCTCTGGTAGCGCTGCACACGCTGGCGGGGCTGGAACTCCAGCTGGGTCTTGTAATGTCTCCAGGTGCTTTGAGGCAGGGCCAACACCGTCTGGCTGCACATCTCCAGACCCAAACCCTTGGGCTGCAGGGTCACGTCCTGGATGAAGTGCCGATCTGAATCATAACGCACCGATGATGTGTATCTGTAAAAACACATGTAACAAGTTAGTACTACAGATGAATTACACCTGCCCAGAACAAATGGCCCAAATCCCAAATCATGTGATGGGGTTACAGTAAAGAAAGAAAGAAAATCACCTTATTTCTTTTAGTGGGAGAGGATCAAGTTCAATTCCTTCACCATAGGACAATGCATGCAATTGGCGATTATTAGGAACCTATAATAATAAATCATTTTTTTCATTATTACTTTGAGCAAAGTAAATATATGCATACCTTCATTAAAAAAAAAAAAAAAATAACTTTAGTAAATATAATTTTATATATAATTATACAAATATTTATATAAAAACCACACACATAAAATCATGTTTGTTAATTGAAATGAAGCTGAAATAAGATATACATTTGTATAGATGAAAAACTTCACTATATATACTTTTTGTGCCATTAAAGGTCATGTCTTAGCATGAAGGAATCATACCACAGCTGTCCCTCTGCTCTCGTCTTCTGTAATTGGGGTTCCAGCCCCGGTACCCTGCAGTAACCAGACGCTCGGGCTCGGACTCGGAGGCAGACCGGAGTCCGGACTGTCCAGCGGCCGGTCAGCTTTGAAATTCATATCCAGCGGATCGTCTTCAGACACATTCCGCAAGTTCAGTCTTCCCACCATCGCTTTTAAAAGTTGCTCAACACTTGCGGGCAAGTTCCACAAGCTCTCCTAACAATGCAATTAAATCGAATTATGTGCAAAATTGTCCTTCTCGGTTGATCTTGCAGGCAACCCCGGTTTAAAAGAGATCCGAGCGGTTCGTATAAAGTAAACCAGCTGTGCGATGCCGTGAACGATCGTCGATAATCCGTTTCGTGGCTCTGGCTCACCGCTCCCGTTTCCTCCGAGACTTTGAAACGCAGATCTGAAGAAGCTGCAAATGTGTTTGTTGTCGCCAAGTTCAAATGGCTTTATAAAAACTTAGAGCAAAATGGAAACTTTCTCTCACTTCGCTCTTGAGCGTATTCAGTCTGGGGGTCATCGCCGGGGAAGGTAACGCAAGTTTACCCACTTGTCAGCCTGCCTGCATTCAAAATTGTCCACACTCAAAGACGTTCATTGTTTTACAAGCGCCTGCAAGAGGGGAGACGCCTTTAAAACTGCCTCCTACTGCTGATTGGAGTGCCAATTAGAGAGAGTCAGGAGGCCCTCCCTTTAAACAGATGCCAACTTCACATCAAGCTTAGAAACAAGTCAAGTTTAAAATCAGACAAATCAGTAAAGAAAAAACAGGCTATCTATCTATCTTACATACATAAAATGACAAAGACATTTATCGGTTCATCTATCATCCGTCCATCTGTCTGTCTAGCATATTATAGTTTTGGGCATGCCCAAAATGGCTAAACACTAAGCCTTTAATTGTCTTGACCACAAATAATTGGTCAGGAAATTAGTAACATTTACGCAAATGCACTACTTAAAAAGCCATTGCTGTCTCAGAAAAACAAAGTCTTTGGCACAATATGGGAAGTTGCGTGTGGAGTGATGAATCCTGATGAAACACAAGTTGCATGGTGATGCTCCAGAGCGGTTTCTTCGAAAATCTGCTGAGAAATATAGTAATAAATTCATCTCCACCACAGTGAAGCATGGAGGAAGAGCTGTCATTGTGTGGCGAGCCTTTTTAGCTGTTGGTATTGGTGAACTACTTCACTGTGAAAAGTCATTTAATGCTTTTGAGTCCAGGAGAATATTGCGGAATGGCTTGCTTCCCACAAATGAAAAGTTATCTAAAGAGGAATTATCTGATGTTATTTTTTAACAAGACAATGTTCCTGCTCAAATTGCAAAGACAACCAAGGAGTGGCTTGAGAACAAGTCCATCAGGCTCATGTTTTGGCCTGGTCAGAGTCCAGATTTGAACCCTTTAGTGAATATTTGGTCTCACATTAAACTCAAACTAACTAGGAGACATTTTTCAACAACTCATGAACAGTTTGAAGCCATAAACATTGAGTGGAACAACGCTGACTCTTCTTCAAGTTGGGGAAGGCCATTCTGTGCCAAGTTACTCTATGTACAGTACTTGTGCAATTTTTGCTAATTTCCTGACCAGTGATTTGTGATTAAATTGGTTAAGACCATTAAAAGACTTTTTTTTTTTTTGCCCAGGAGTGTCCATCCATCCATCATAAATACAGAAAATAACTATTGGTTCATTCATGTATTTGTTCATCCATCCATCATACATAAAACGACAAAGTCGACAGTTTTGTTAAAGCCAATACAATCAACAGATTTTTATTGACAAGAATTTATATTTGCAGTTGACATTAAAAAGATGTTGTCATATTCACAGAAGGCAGGAATGTTTTCATTAGAAGCAATCAACAGTATGAATCATAGCACAGATCATTGCAAATTATATTGCAATAAACTCCTACATCACAATAGCCCATCCTACACATAAATCATACATTCATTGCACACATTTTAGCTTTGATATGCACTGCTGCTGAGGTCTTTTAACAAGTACAAAGCCATACGCAGAGAAGAAACAATTATGAAAGAGAGGGTCATGATGAAATAATGATCAAAAATACAGTAAACTGATTCCGGAGCTCATATAATCATTTATTAAAAGGACTATAAAATAAGTTATGTCAAACAATGGACAAAAACAAATACTTTCTTAACAAAAGTGAACAGCAGATGACGTAAAGTAAAAGAATGTATCCTCAGTGTGTGCGTACTAATATTTCTGCATTCCAATAATCTCCCATGAAGTACAGTTATTGTTTGCAGAGAAAATATATCTAGCATGGGAAAACACAAGTGGTAAATATTTCTTCCTTACAGCTCCTGCAGGGTTAAAACATCTACAATGTGAATGTTTCTTTCTGTTCACCCCAACCTGGGAAAGTATTTTAAAAGCCAAAACAACTGGTTTGTCATTTCAGCGGAGACAGGAAATCCCAAGCTCCTCTGTTGTGGAGTACCCGAGACCTGAAATCTCACTCCTCTTCTCCACAAGCACCTTTACCCAGAGCAACAGCCAAGTTCCAAACAGCCGTTTACTCTTATAGTGAGGGGACAATTATAAAAACGTTGGCTTTAAATCATTTTGATGTTGGAAATCCCAGGGCAGAAGACTTTGTGCCAGAATAGCAGCAGGTTTCTTTTTTGGGCCACACTGCCCTCTGTTTTGCTTTAAGTACAAGCATATTTCAGAGAAATGTGCAAAGTAAATGACACTGTGGGTATTAGTGTTGTAAAGTGGAGCAAAAAAAGCGGGGGGAAAATGGCAAAATGACTCATTCATGCCAGTAATGTGTTGAGGTTCAGGAAAGGACTTGAATCATAAGGCTTATAGTAATGCAAGTCATGAAAGCCTCAAAGTTAAACCGTGATCTGTAACAAACATAAATACATACAAAAGACATAGCAGTACTATTTACACCCCATTTTAAGCATGATAAAACTCGAGCGGACACATGTTGTCAGGCCGTGCCGAATATCAATGGTGTGCAGAGAGAGTGCTCGCATTAGTATACTGATGGGAATAAAGTTCCTGCTAATTTACTGAATTCTCTTTTTAATGAGCTTTTCCAGTTTGCGGATACGGGAAGATTCTTGTTCAGGGGTGGGGGCACTGAAGGACAATGATGGGCCACCGTCTGGTCCTGATGGTGGAGTAGGCAACCTCTGTCTGAAAAGCTCCAGCATGGTGCTCTGCTCACTCCGTTTCAGACCCTATAGATAATATAGATTAGTAATAATAAATACATTTCAAAAATCTGTTCCAAGAACTTTTCAATAATTTGTGATAACTAGATACTAGATTTCTATTTTTTTATTTTGACTTATTTTCTAAAGAATCAACTAGATTTGGCTGAGAAATTAATTTAAAGTCATTATTGTGTTAAATGAGAAAAGCATCAAAAAGACATTACAAAAATAGCTATAGAAATAAATATTTTATTTAATTCAACACAGAATTACGCAAACTTTTAGGCTACAACAGCCATGTTTTTTTTTTCAGAAGCCACATCTGAATTATATATATTTACAGACTGTTTATTGCAGCTCATGTGGCATGAATGCATTTATGCTGCAATTGCAATTGCATAAACAATGCCATGAAATTAAAGGGATAGTTCACCCAAAAATGAAAATTATCTGCTTACCCCCAGGGCATCCAAAATGTAGGTGTCTTTGTTTCTTCAGTAGAACACAAATGATGATTTTTAACTGCAACCGCTGCCGTCTGTCAGTGGTATAATGCAAGTCAGCGGGAACTTGGACTATAAGAGTAAATAAAACACGACAGACAAATCCAAATGAAACCCTGCGGCTCGTGACGACACATTGATGTCCTAAGACACGAAACGATAGGTTTGTGCGAGAAACCGAACAGTATTTATATCATTTTTTACCTCTAAAACACCACTATGTCCAACTGTGTTCATCACTCGACTCGTGAGGTCTGATCGCGCTCTGACAACGGCAGACATCACTGCCGCTGTCAGAGCGCGATCAGACCAAACAAATCGAGTGATGAATGCCGTTGGACATAGTGGTGTTTTAGAGGTAAAAAATGATATAAATACTGTTCGGTTTCTCGCACAAACCTATCGTTTCGTGTCTTAGGACATCAATGTGTCGTCACGAGCCGCAGGGTTTCATTTGGACTTGTCTGTCGTGTTTTATTTACTCTTATAGTCCAAGTTCCCGCTGACTTGCATTATACCACTGACAGACGGCAGCGGTTGCAGTTAAAAATCATCATTTGTGTTCTACTGAAGAAACAAAGACACCTACATCTTGGATGCGCTGGGGGTAAGCAGATAAACATCAAATTTTCAATTTTGGGTGAACTATTCCTTTAATGGGTTTTAAATGTGTATTTCACATTTGCACTTGTTACTCCTATGATATTGCTTAACTATATCATATGATATAAATATGAGAAAAACTCGAATTATATATCTAGAATTTTAGGGGCATTCTAACTGAATTCTATAGGCTCCATCACATAGTGAGTTTTTGCCCTGCTTCATGTTTGTCACCAATCAATGGTATGAAATGTAAGATTTTTATGTGGGACTCCTGTTCTACTAGTGGTCAGATCTTATGAAATATGAGGAAGACTTCCCTGAAGCAAATAAAACCGACTCACCTTCATATCTAGTATCTTCTGGAAAGTCTCAGGGTTGCTGTCAGCAAGGAGCTTGATGTAGTTGTCCACAAAGACCACGGACGGCTCATGAGGGGCCATGACCACCTGAGAGGGGAAGAGAAACAAGGAAGAGCTAATCTACAACTGGGTTCTCTGAACACGTGAAACCCACTCTAGGAGCGGGAGACAACATAATATAGTGATAAAGCGCTAAACAAAGACAAAAACTTGAAGTGTCTATTTAAGGCTCACTTTTAACAGCATAATTACTCTATCCTTGAATGAAGCTGAATTAGCCTCACCGGTAATTTTTTGTGGGGTATAATGAGAGAGTCTCAATTGAGCAGTAAAAATAGGTTAAATGGGGTACAGGCCTGCATTGTGAATCTATTTCTTTTCCCTCCAAGAGTGGGAGAAAAAAAAAATGTTTAAATGGATATCTTGTGACTATTTAGTTTGTAGCAGGGCAGAAAAACACATGGCTGACAGATAGAACTGGGATACTTAATCAGTATCCTGTGCAACGTTTCCCTTTATAGAATACCCATTATTCTTTTTACTTTTTACTCTCAGTACCTGAAGGGATACACCAGGATAAGGGTCAGAACAAAGCGGGACATGGAACACTTCAGATCATCTTGAATTCTAAACGTTCCTTCCTTACCACAGAGTGATTTACTTAGCGACCATCCTGGAGACAGGCCAAGGAAAAGCCTCGAGAAGGCTTGTTGTAGTTACCTCGTAAATGAGAAAAAAAAAAAAAAAAAAGAATAGAGAGAGCGCGAAAGAAAACGCGAGGAGGGGGATAAAGTCTGCCTTTCCGTTCATTTCCAAAAAGAGCCACAATGGGGGGGGGGGTTAAGGGGTGAGACAGGCAAGAAAAAAACGAAAAAAGAAAAAAAAAAAAACGAGAAGACTGTGGAAAACAGCCACGTCTCACAGGCAGCAGCAGCATGCTTGGCTTGTGATACCTCCTTCAGCTTCACATCTCTCTGAGGTTTGGGCCCTTGGATGGGCAGGAATTTGTTCCCAGCCAAGGAAAGAAAGAAAAAGTGAAGACATCTTTAACAGATTACTCTCCACGTTTACACTGTAATGAGCGTCATGTGGACAGCCAAGCCGCCACCAGCAACGAAGGTCCTATTTCACCCATAAACCGCTTAACCGGTGTCACACTTCACTGATGTAATTCATCAACGATTAAGAAAGAACAATGACAAAGCGAGACTGAGGTGGCCAATGATTGTGCTATTGTTTCACCAAGCACAATGCAAAAAATACCCACCACTGATTCGCCTGGGCAAATGGCAGGAGAGCCCTTGATGTTAAGGAGCATACTCAAGTATGAATGACTCTTCCAAGAACCGCAGAGCAAAATGCTGATGAAGATGGAAGTAATTACCTGAGAGGCACCTGGGGCCCAACTAAGCCAATCATTAAACGCCAACCAGACTTTAAGGACCCACAGTATGCAAGACAAGATCAAGGCCAGGTTTCTTACACAGACCTTCAAATGTCAATGAATGAAGGGCACTCACTGGTCATGTGTTCGTCAATATTTATCCAGTGTATTGTCTATAGCCGCTTTTCCACCGAAATTACGGGAACAATTTGTCCCAGGAACTTTTTTCCAATAGTGGTCTAAAGTACCATAAGATTAGACAAATTAGTCTGGTGACGTAGAACTGCGAGCGACTGCTCCTCCCAGTCCAGGAGGGGGCGGTAATATAGAACAATGATATCATACAAAGCAAAGAACAATAACCATTTTTGGAAATAAAATGCAGCGTAGAGTCAACCAATCAAAATGCTGCGGCAGCGTGAACTCAACCAATCAGCATGTTCAGCGCCCAAGTCCCACCCCCGAAAGTTCCTGAACTTTGAAAAAGTACTACCTCACAAGCAGGAACTTCTGAGGCAAAATTATCATCCCGAAACTTCATTTAGACCCTGGTCCCTGTGGTCGAAACATACAGAGTACCACCCCAAAGTCCCTATTTCCTGGGGAAAGTTCCTGTGGTGGAAACACGACTTAATCTGGATGCTGATGTTGTGGTAAGATCAATCAAGGCTTATTTAGAGAAACTCAGCTGTTGCAGGGATAGTTCATCCAAAATTACTCACTATTGTAATTTCAAACCCACAAGACTTTCATTAATGTTTGAAACACAATTGATTGTATTTTTAATGAAATCTGACAGATTTGGGTTCCTCCATTGAAAGTTACTTCCAATAAAAATGTCATGATTCAAAAATAAAATAAATAAATAAATCAAGTGGTCTATTCCAAGTCTTCTGAAGAGATTTAACTTAGGCTTTTATTCAAATATAAATATTGATCAATGCACATACATAGAACTCATCAAATATGATGAACAGAAGCTCAAACATACTTGCATGACACACAAGAATCAATGTGGTTTGTTCTCGCGTTTCACTCAAGCATGATTAAGCTTCCGTGACAACCAATGAAGTTTGTTCTTGTGGGTCAAGCAAGTATGGGTGAGCCTCTTTTATTTTATTGAAAATATCTTCATTTGTGTTTTGAAAATGAAGATGAACAAAAGTCTTATGGGTTTGGAATAACATAAGAGTGAATAAATGATGACAATTTTCATTTTTGGGTGAACTATAAGCTTATATATTGGGTGAATGTTTTTCCTCTTTTGTAAAAGCTCTTTGCATGATCTTGCACAATTAGAGCTGAACCCAGTATGAACATTAGGTGGATTAAGGCTGAATTCCAGGCAGTTAAAAGACCAGGAGCAGGAAAGCCCCGGAGAGCCTAATAAAAGCCTGTGGAGCATGTGTGAGGCTGAAGATAAGGGTCAGGCAAAAGGTGGTGGGTCTGGAGAACAGGGCAAGGAAGATTCACTGAGGAACACGCCATCCTTTCCTCCTGTTGTATTTCATAGTACAACACAGAGCTTATACGCCCAACCAGAACATCAGTTTATACATAATATAACATGAAAACATGATTTTCCTTGCACTTCTTAGTTTATGTTGACAACCTAATGTTCGCACCTAAACCCTCTCGGACCATTTATAAAAACTAAGGTGCATGAAGGGTCAGAAGTCACCATGCCTCCCAACCTTTAGAAATGACTAAATTCGTCCACCACTTTTTGGGACATAATCACTAGATATTTAAGAGATTTAAGGTCTGTTCACACCAAGACAAATGTTCAGTGTGAAAATTTGTTCCAATAAAACAATTAATTTGAATGAATGGCTGTTAATACACTTGTTCATCTGTCAATGCAACAGATTTTTGCAGCGGGGTGTTTTGATATCTTTTCCATTGCATTGCGAAAAAAAAAACTGGCCAGCCAATAGGATTTGTGCTTTTGGTCATGTGCCCTGAGATGCTGATGTTACATAAAACTACGACTTGGTGGCGCTCACGAACAGAATATTTTGCTAATCGTTAGTGAATAGCAAAAGAAAAACTGTCAGATACCTACCTACTGTCAGAGTGAAATTTTTATGTAGCCCATTTTTTATACATTGGTCCATTGGTTATACAAATAAATCGCATCCAGAAATCAGAAATTTTCACGCTGAACATTTTGGTGTGAACAGGCCTTTAGTTGTAGATTTTATGCAGCTGGAATGTGGCTGTCATTAAAGCAAAATGGGGACAACCAATGAGTTCATTCTGATCACGTCAAATTCATTTTCAAATCAACAGTGTAACATAATTTGTAAAAGGGGAAAAAAGTTTGAATCCCACTGTATGTTACAAGTCTATATGTAAGTAGAGATCAATGAGTGAGGAATATTAAACTCTGAACTGCTAAGGCTGCAGGCAGGAAAGCCAAGGCATGTGAGCGCTTCCTGTCTCTCAGAGAGAGCTCATTAAATCAGAAGTGCACAGCTTAGTAAATAACTCCAACCGAGCGCCGCACCACACAGAGATTTATGAGCAGCTGATCATTAAAGACTTTCCTGTATTGAGCTTTTCACCAGGGAGGCCCATTTAAAAAAGAATCGGGTGAAAGCTAAGTGAAATGTTTAAGGGTCGTGAATGCACATAAGGTTCCCACCTTGAGGATCATCTCCGCTCGAGTCATTCCTTTAACCACTATTTTGGTGTAGCTGGCCGGGGCTTTACGGACCACCTGAGAGCCAATGGAAGGAAGGTCTAGAAGAATAGTTTTGAGGGAGTGTGTGTCCAGGAGTAGCTATTCAGGAGGGGAAAAAAAGAACATGTGTTTGAACTTAGTCAGGTCCATGAAAGCCAAACATCCCAGTGTCTGAATCTCCACCTACTTGCTCTGCTCCAACCATGCTGATTGGCTTACACCTGAACAGGTGGTTGATGAACTTTGGAATGAAGGAGCTGAAACGTATGGATAAAAAGTAAAACAGTTAGCAGAGGTTTAGCAAACCCTGTGTTATGAAAGAGCCTTTGTTGAACTGATTAGTGAGCAGTGATGGGAATAACGGCATTAAATAAATAAACGGCATTACTAACGGCGTTACTTTTTTCAGTAATGAGTAATCAAATAAATTACTGTTTCCCCTGTTAAAACGCCATTACCGTTACGGACAATAAAACACGGCGTTACTATAATTGAGCTCGCTGAAGCGGTTTTCATCAGAGTAGGCTCTCTCTCAGCCATAGGACCAGCAAAGTTTTTTCTCTGGTGTGTGTGTTGGGGTGGGACACATAGGCTAACTGATGATGATTGGTATGTGACTACACATATAATTTTAAACTGAAAATAATGTACGATGCTCTGCGTGTGTGTCTGTGTCAGCACATGTGAACGGAGCGTGAGCTCAAACCATACCCTTTGTGACATGCTGGATCGAAAATATGTGAAATAAGTTTTTTTCTAATCAACTAGTAGTTGTTCATTTAAGCCATTAGTTGACTAATCACATTTATATTAATTTAATTTCTTAAATACTGGAGAGAATAAACCATAATAATGAGTGTTTATGTAATATATACTCAAACACACGCGTAAACTTGCTATAAAGAACAGGCAAAAATAATTTGCACAATTAATTCGGATTACATAATCAGAGAGCAGCCTATTTCTTTTCATTTTGAATTATTTCATTTAAAAGTAGACATTTCAAGCTTTCTATAGATCTATTTCTCATGTCTGTGAAGCAAGCAGCCTATACGCTGATTTTCGGTTCATTTAGCCTATAAGATGCGCTTCAGTTCACGTGCAAGTGATTGCGCCGGCGCCTCCATGTCATGATTATACCGTCTGCTACATTTGCTTCTTATTTATTAAATCCAGGCAACTGGTTGATGAAACATTGATTAAAATTAAGATACAATTGTTACAAAACGAAATTCACTTTAAAGAAAGGCTTTCTACAAAACAAAACTTTATGAACTTTATGGTCAAAATCATGTCTGACCCACTCCATGTCTCCCGATATATTGATCATCTTATGATGTATTCTATCTTACTCATGCGGTTCACTTTTCATAATCAAATAGATGAATTTAAAAAAAATTTTTTACATAACATTTTTTAACATATTTAACATATTTTAACATAAATATGAAACTACATTTTCTTTAATGGCTACCAACACGTATAGTACAGTAGAGAGAAAATTCATGTCATGAGCAAGAGCGGATCATGAGTCACGAGTCGGATCAAGCATAATTTATTTTTAGACTTATATTTAATATTGGGGGCATCCAAGTTATTTGACATATTTGAAAAAAAAAAAAAAAAAAAGTAACGCAATAGTTATTTTCCCTGGTAATAAGTTACTATTATAATGATGTAACTCAGTTACTAACTCAGTTACTATTTGTGAGAAATAACTAGTAACTATAACATTACTTTTTTAAAGTAATGTGCCCAACACTGTTAGTGAGTGGCTGAGGTACTGACTTGGTGAACTTAATGCAGAACTGGGTGAAGTATTTCCGGGTGGAGGCCAGATTGTCTCTAATGATGGGCACATTCTGTTTGATGTGCATGATTACAGAGGTCACATACGGGCTTTGGTCTCCCACATGTTCCACACTCTGCCACGGCATCTGTACAAACACAGACAAAATCAACTTCAAGGCTAGTATAAATATCCTAAAGACACTCTCAAACAATGTTGTTACTGTTAACTTAAACTTGATGGAAATAAAGCTGAAATAAAATAAAATAAATATTAGATGAGAAACCTAAAAAAAAAAGAAAGAAAAAAAAAAAAAGAAATAATTTAAGTTGAAGTACTAAAATTACTGAAATTAATTAAGTAAAGTTGAGTAGAAATATATATATATATATATAAAAAACAGATAGAAAGGACAAAAGCACAAACAAAAATTATAAACTATTTTGTCTAAATTTCAACCAGTAATTTCTGCATCACATTATACATTATAATGTAAAATATGAAAAATGGATAATTTTGAGATTTGATAAAGATTCATTCAGCGGTGTTAATAAATGAAAGATTCATTTTAAATGAGCGTTAGATAACATTCAAGGTAAAAACAGGGGAAATTAGCGTCACAATTAAATACCCAATACTGCCTGGTTCGATAAATGGAAATAAAAAAAGAAAAAATAAATAATATATAATATATGTACATTACCTTGCTCATAGCTGTAAGGGCTGGATCACATGCAGCGTCCAGGTCCTGAACCAAGAGCTGGATACTGTTTGAAATAACGCTGCCAAACACAGAGAATAATGGGAACGTTACTTGACAACTAGTAATTTATTTCCTTGGGCAAATATGTTTTTACTTAGTGTTGCAGGTCAAGTCAATGTGACTGGTATTTACGTGCTAAAGGTGTCCATCTCCCCACTTAAGTTTATTCTCTCCATTAGGGACTTGTCCACCTTTTCCTTAAGCTTCTCCTCCAGCTGTGGACATGATATAGGATATTTGCATAGTTAAAAAAAAAGAAAAGAAAAAACATCCATTTATGATATGTTGTTTGATGCATGTGTGTTGGGTCACCTGCTGTGTGGTAGCCAGGCAGTATTCAGCAGTGCTTAGGATGCTGCAAATGAGACACAGCTCTTCCATTGTGAACTTGGCCACTTCTCCCTCTTTCTCCTTCAGTAGACTGCTGATGGTCAGACCACCACTATTGGTGCTGGTCCTGCATGCAAACCAGCACAAACATGGTTACCAAAGAACCCTAACTTAACCCTCCGGCCCTCCCCGCTGAAAGAAACACAAGAAAGACTGCATGGAAACCACAAGACAGCTTCTCCAAAACAAAGATCCCTTTTGAAACTCCCAAAGACAATACGGGGTAAACCACACAAGGCGACGGGTGGGGATTTTTCTTCTTTTGAAGAGCGGCATCGAGAAACCCTACAAATGCGACCACACAGAGACGACCACTCGCTCTCCTCTCAAGCATCACCACAGCATTAACACCCCAAATAAAAGCCCCAGCAACTGGGAGGATCAAAATTCTACCATAACAAGGGAGAAAGACAAAAAAAAAAAGTAATGTGAGGAAAAGTCAGGTGGCTCAACTCACTTTGGAAGGTTTCCAGAGAGGATCTTCCAGGCATACTCGCGCAGATATTTCTGGAAGATGGTGGACAGAGCAATCATGGGTTCTCCGGTGCTCAGTTGCGAGCATTGCACCATACACTTCTTGTAGTATACGAAGAGATCTGCACAGCTGGGGAGCACAGCGCCTCCCTCATCTGTACCTGATTTAGGGGGACCCTGTGCCCGGAAATCAGCAACAAACCGGTCGATCAGCTCTCCAAGATTTCTAAGACAGAAAACAAAGACATAAATTGCAGAAGACGAAGACAAAATCTGCAGACATTATTCAAAGATGTGCAGAAATCTGTGGGATGGATTTAAACATTGCAAAATTAGAACTCTAAATCCGCAATGGGTGAAGTTTTTGAATGTTTTCAATACTGCTTAGTTTCAATATCAATACAAAGCAAATAAAACTAAATATTTTCAAGGTGAACTTTTTTGGGGGGTTGGGGGTGACCAATCAGATGTTTGTTGGAAAAAGTACCAAATATTAAAAAATAAAAAAAAACTTGCTTTGAACAGCAATGTATTGTAAGGTCAGTAAATAGGCCATCTCTCTCAGTACTGAGTAATCGGATAGATGCTGACCCCAAGAGAAGAATGTGGACACTCTCATGCCAGACAGGTCAGTGTGAACTGGTATAATGCAAGCCATTGTTAACAGAAAGGTCATTCTGCTTTAGGCAGTGCCAGCAGAGTGTTACATGGGCCAGAAAAGGGCTTGTACAAGAAGCCCTTTTCTTGGGAGCCCTGTGGGCGAGAGAGAGGGTAAGTGGGAAAAACAGAGGTAAAGACTGAAAACAGACTACTAAAGAAACAAAATCAGCTGCAGTTTTCAGGTTGTCTGCAGCATCTGTGGTTACCAGCTAATGGGGACTATTTTTGCCTCGTGTTGAGGCGGAGAGAGTCACACAAGAGAACTACTGAAAAGGGGTGTACAAGAAAGAAACGATTACAAACCAAATGAATGGGCTACTTCCTTTTGACTTGTCTGAAATGATTGTGCACAACAATGTTCCAGCACATTTCACTCACTTATCCTGCGACTCGATGTAAACGTAGAGATGAGGCTCGAAGCACTTGGACACAATGCCGTGGAAGGGGTTGTCTGGAGCCTTGGGCTTCTTTGGCTGTGAACAGCAAAACATTACTTGATCAGAAATGTCTTAAGAGATTCCTTTACATGTGCCAGTGTTAATTTATTATCAATGATATAGTATTATAGTTTTTGTTAATATCTTGATTTAGATTTTATTTTTGTATTTTCTGTTTTCACTTTAATCTAAAGATAGTTTTAGTCATTTTCCCCCCCTTTTTTATTAGTTTTATTTATTTAAATATATTTATATTAGTTTTTAATTTGTATTTAAATTTTTTATTTTAGTTCTACAATAACCCTGGCTTGTGCTACAGTGTGACTGGAAGGTGGAAGGAAACTGTTGCAAAAACGCCACAGTGATAACGGTGAACTAACGAGGAACCCAAATCATCAGAAATGTTCTTACAACACCTAAAACTGAGAACATCATTGCCAATTTGAAGATAAAAGGAAATAACTGTGCAATAAATATAGGCTCTGAGCCAAAGTCAAGCTGTTATATTAAAGTTTGATAAATACAGAGCAAATAAAGACTTCTAAACACACAGCGCCTTGAATGTTTTCATAACGAGTCAATTACAGAAAATATGTGCCTGATCCAGGATAGAGTTCAGATGTAAGTCAAATCAAACTACATTAGAAAGAAATGTAAATTGCATGTTGGAATGGTACCAAATGTGGTATCAATTTCTATCAGAAGATGGGTGGAGTCTGGATAATATGGTGCAAATGGGGTCATTGCTGCATGATGGAGAGCAAATAAAGATAAGCAGCCTCACTCTATCCAAATCTTCATCCTTTTCTGATATGTTGTCCTCTCCTGACTCGTCTTCCAGAAAGGGGTTTGTTGGTTCTAGAGGCGTCTCAGTTTTTTTCTGCTGAGAGAGCAAAGGAGAAAAAACATCACACAACAGCAAGATTACCAGCATGTTCATGTCTCAGTAAAACTTTTTTTTTTTTGCTCGCCCACAAACAGGCATGGTCCAAAACAAAGTGCAAGCGTGGGATGGCCTCACCCCGGGCCCGTCGTTCAAAGTGCAGCCTGAGAAGCGCTTAGCCAGCAGTCCCTCGAAATTGGTGGTCCTCTGAATAGCGAAGAGCAAAAGCTTGACCTCGATCTCCCTGGCACGGGTTCGCATCAGCTTGGCTAGCTCGGTTCTGATGAGCAAATGAAACACAGACATAGACACAGGGTTGTGAGCAAAACCTAACATGCCAAAAAGGACTAAGGCTTCAGGTCAGTGCTTTTATAGGCCAGCTTGTGCAGATGCCTGGTTTGGCTGTTAAAAGAAACCACAGTGGATCAGTGTTGTATTCAGTAGAAAGGATCCAGTTGCAGTCAGCTTGAAAAAGAACCTTTCTGAGACCCTACATATGGAGAAAATGGTGGTGTGGTGTATCCATTCTTACATAAAGTTTTGTCAAAAAAAAGAGAAATATATTAGATCAGATTTCAGTGGACCTCAAACGTTCTTTCCAGGCATTGAGGGTTTTGGAATGACTCTCTTGAGAGGAATTTGACTTTAGACAGCACACATACGCACACATAGCCTACTTTAGACTTTGTCAGTACCACTACTGAAATCCCAGACATGTATTTCCTCTCCATCTAATCATTCATGTCATTCTGTGCACAATTATGTCTTTTGCTAATTCATGCCATAGTTGTGTGCTGTCTAATGTCTAGTCTTCTAAGCGAACCACTAAATGCACATGTAATTCCCCAGGTATATTTTCTCTATGGGGTAATGGAGATAATGAGGATTTATGCTGTGCTGATATCATGTCGGAATTACCTTAATTACAATTCTACTCAGACTCTTCAGACTAAAAATTATTAGTTTCTATGGCAACACTCATTATGACGAAAGGTATCCATGTCTGGCTTTGTTACTGAAGACAGCAAAATACATAATCACTATAAATGCGTACTGCCCCCAAACTTTTGAATGGTTGTGTAACTATCTTCTATACAGATGTTTTGGATATCTTTAGTAGTTTGAGAAACTAAAGCTTTCATAGAATTTTTACTTATAATTAGACACTCAACTACAGTTATTCTTCCATCCAAGTTATGAATTTATCTTGCGTGAAAAATAAAGCAGCGTTTTCATCCCATGAGAGCGAAAGGCAGAAAACTTCACTTCTGAGAGCGAAAATCTCACTTCTGGAACTAGAAATGGTAAATTTCTGCATATGCACATGACTTTTTTGATGTGCATTTAGGATTTTTTTTCAGTAAAAGTGTTTCCATCGTAGTTTATGTGAATGTCTTGGCGAAAAATAAAATCATCCACCTCAAGTGAGTAAAACGTTTTTAATGGTATTATGGAAATTTAATTTAAATCCAACATTCTACATCCCAATATCTCCATAAAAACGTGGATGGAAGTTTGACATGACATGAATGAACTTATGAAGAACCAACATTATGTGAATGCAGAGTTAGTGTGAGGTGTTCAGTTGGTACCTGGTGATATGACAGAACTCTACAGCGATGCGCTCGGTCATGCACCACTCCTCAGGGAACATTCGTCCATACTTCTCTTCATAGTCCACGAGCTGACGCTTGATCCATGCATAGCGCCGGTCTATTTTGTCAAGCCACGCCACCTGTAATCAGGACAAACAGCAGAACGAACCATAATAGAGATGGTATAGCACAATTTCAGCATGTACAGCATGCACAAGGACACACTCACATCCTGGTTCTCTTGGAAGAGAACTAAGTATTCTGACAGGTGCTGCCTGATGAACTTTTTAATGATCTCCTGCTTAATCCGAGGATCTAGGACATTGGCCACCAGGCAGGCATCTCTGAGAACAATGCTAGGACCTCCAGATTTCTGTAAATAACAAACTAAATGTTTTTATATGTCAGAGGAATATAGCTATGCATTACTACTAAGAGTTGATTATTTGTAATCTTTTCATCAGAACGCTATATCTGTACCTTTGAACCCTGAGCAGGAAAGGTCTCCTCGAAGTCAGCCAGTATCTGTGTACCAAGCTCACTCTGTGCGGCTTTAACTCTGAGGGGCAAAACAAATGGGTTAGTGTTTACAAGACACCTGGAAGTCTCAGGGTTCCCTGGTGTCTAGTGAGATTATCAAAGCAATAAAGTTAAGACACCAAATGTTAGAATCTAGTCTCATCAAATTTTTACCACTGAACACACTAATTAATTAAAAATTAGCAAATTACATGAAAACAATGGAATTTAAAGGGGATATGACATGGAGTTTTTTTTATTTGTTCCTTGAAGTACACTTACATAATGCACAAACAAATATATAAACAAAAAAACTATTATTTTCAACCTTCATTCTGATCCTCTGTTTGAAATAATCAATTTTTAAGGGGCAGCTCTTTTAACAGTAAAGGGCCAATGTTATGATTTGCTAATGTCGTCATGCATGGGAAACAGTATCAACACCCACTAGTTATTGCGCACGAGTAAGTGTTTTGAAAACATTATCCATACAAAACCGTAATTTACAGACAAAGCATTATGAAATCACATACTTGCGGTTTGTGATGCAGCTGCTGTCAGATCCAATAAAGTTGGCTGCTTCATCTTTCAACAAATGTTTCTTTGCGAACTCTCCATTACGCTGTCCCTCGTTTACAAAACAAAATGCTCCAAACATACATATTTATTTTTATTTGATTCTGTTTAAACTGGACGCGTTAAAGCGGACACTCTTTCACTCTTCCATTTGTCATGTGGTCGACAGACTCAAGCGCGTGGAGTGTGTCAGAAACTGAACGTGCATCTGTATACATCTGTTTAGAAAGCATCAGTGATTATAATGGGTTCTATCTGGGTTCTAGGTAGGACATCCTATATTTGCATTCGAACCGAATGCAGTGATTGGACGAACACAGTTTGGTCCTGAGACTTCCACAGAAGATATGTAAATATTTTTTTTTTAGATTTAGGCCACCTTTATTATTGATCAGTATTTATTATAAAAAGGGGTTTCTGAAAAACATTGCCTACCCTACCTTTAAATAAAATCTTTGTTTATAATGTGGAGGATGTTTTAAGCTAAGAAACTTGCAGTTCCAGTAGTACAAAGACCTCATATGTCAAAAGGCAAATCCAGGCAAATTTGATTTCATGTCATGACCCTTTTAAGTATGTTTTTTCTAAGTAAACAATCATTAAAAACAAAATTGAGAAATGAAAATTAAGAGTAATGTGTGGAATAAATTAAGAGCAGCTGTCTCCCTTTGTTGTAAATATATTTTGATAAATATTAAATCACAAAGGCACGTCTACTACATTTACACTGTAAAGCCTAATGCACAGATCCCCTATTTTCAGAAAAAAAAAAAAAAAAAAAAAAATTAGTTGTGCCTGTTTACATTCACAAACCCACTGTTTACCTGTTTACCAAGACAGGCATTTTAACCAAGAAGTTCATTTGACCTTGTGTAGCTGCATCGCTACAAAGCTTTCCCTTACACAAATTCTACCAATACTGTAGGCCTACATCATTACATTTTTTTAATTGAATTTTGTAACCCTTGACATCCCTAGTCATTGTGCTATTCATATGTGCTAATCTCTATTGTGAATAGCTAGTACCTAAATCCCTCCCTAAATAATGGCATCACTTAGAACTACTGGCAATGGGAAAACAAATGAAACCGAGACAAAAATATCAGCTACTTGTATGAAAACAGTTACAGATGTAAATTTAAATTCTATTAACCAATAAGGCCAAACTGTACTTTGGACCAAAAATCTCAGAGACAGTGTAACGTAAGCCTAATTACATCAAAAGGGTCTGGATGAACCACAATTTGATGATTCGAAGATGCTCTTTTCATTTCTGGATCAGTTGCTGGCACAAGCAGACTCTGCACAAGTGTCTTCCAAAATAAACAACAAGATACTCAGAGGGAGAGAGGGAAAGAGAGAGAGAGGGAAAGAGAGAGAGAGTGAAAGAGAGAGATGGAGACACATGCACTTGCCAGTCAGACAGTCTACAACGTGGCACATGGCTGCCAATTTGCTCTCTCACCAGCTCCATTAAGACCTCCACACTGTCTGAACCACAGCACATCCCTCAGCTGCCGCCCCTGATCTCTGAAACATCCCTGCCACACCTTCCAGCCAGACATCTCCATTTAGGGACAGTCGGACTCAGAATGAAAGCATCTCAGTTTCTCCATATTTGGCTTGAACTAATATTAAGCATCGCAAATATCCAATTAGACATCACAAGAATTTTCTCAAGACTTTTCTGTCCTCATAATATGTGTTAAAGGTGCCCAAGAATGCTTTTTCACAAGATGTAATATAAGTCTAAGGTGTCTCCTGAATGTGTCTGTGAAGTTTAAGCTCAAAATACCCCATAGATTTTTTAAATAAATTTTTTTAACTGCCTATTTTGGGGCATCATTAACTATACACTGATTTTTTCAGTCGCCGCCCCTTTAAATCGTGTGCCCCCTGCCTCACGAGCTCTCGACTATATTACAGCGCATTTACAAAGTTCACACAGCTAATATAACCCTCAAATGGCCTCGTCATGCATGCTGTATGCATGCTTCGAATTATGTGAGTAAAGTATTTATTTTGATGTTTATATTTGATTCTCTATGAGTTTGAGGCTATGCTCTGTGGCTAAAGCTAACATTACACACTGTTGGAGAGATTTATAAAGAATGAAGTTGTGTTTATGAATTATACAGACTGCAAGTGTTTAAAAATGAAAATAGCGACGGCTCTCTTGTCTCCGTGAATACAGTAATAAACGATGGTAACTTTAACCTCATTTAACAGTACATTAGCAACATGCTAACGAAACATTTAGAAAGACAGTTTACAAATATCACTAAAAATATCATGTTATCATGGATCATGTCAGTTATTATTGCTCCATCTGCCATTTTTCGCTGTTGTTCTTGCTTGCTTACCTTGTCTGTGCACAGATCCAGACGTTAATACTGCCTTTCCTTGTCTAATGCTTGAACATGGGCTGGCATATATGCAAATATTGGGGCGTACACCCCGACTGTTACGTAAGATATGTTGAGATTCGCCTGTTCTTCTGAGGTCTTTTAAACAAATTAGATTTATATAAGAAGGAGGAAACAATGGGGTTTGAAACTCAATGTATGTCTTTTCCATGTACTGAACTCTTGTTATTCAACTATGCCAAGACAAATTCAATTTTTCATTCGAGGGCACCTTTAAGCTTGTGTAGTTCAAAACAACATCACTAAAATCAGCCAATCTGATCACCAAAGGGGGGCTAATATTATTTACACTGTAAATTCTTAGGCACAATCCCCACCCTCATCAAATATAATCTCTTTCTACACCACAAAAGAAACGGACGAGAAAAAAATGAGTCATGCAGCGGTCAGAAAGCGCTGATGTACTTTGGCACACTTAAATGCTGTTTTAACAAAACACTGGATTCGCTTGATGTACAAATGCACTCTCAACCAAACAAACTCTCGCCATCACTCAAGGACGGCATTTAACATATGAGGTCCACGTGAAAGGTCTCAGGATCCGAATGGCACTGAAAAGGAACCGCGGATACATGCTTTTCCAAAGAAACATTCAGAACCCGGAACAATCAGGGGAATCGATTTCAACATCAAACACACCCTTCCTTGCCATCTGCTTATGAAACAACAGCTTCATCAGAGCATCCAACATAAACAAGCAATGGGAAGCGCAGAATCATAGAGACCGGAGCCCTGTTTCTTTCCTAACAAAAGGCCCAGTCTCCGAGCCAGCAGGGGACGTGGACTGCACCACCCATACCAGAGAAATCTCTTCCACTGGGAAAGGCCTGAAACAAAGAGCTGCTTTCCGCTTGGGGAAAAGGCCAGAGTGAGGGGGGGAAAAAAGTAAATAATGAGACACTGTGAGTGAAGCAGATTTCCTTCCTGTGCTGCATCTTCAGTAAACATAAACAGGATCTTCAGACTCTCAGCCCCATGATTTAGTCAAATAAACAGTGCGAGTGAGTCTTGTGCTTGTGTCCTTACCTTTCTGAGAGCTGGCGTATCTGGGGGATGCCCATGTACTTCTGGAAGTGCTCAAGTACGTTGACTACACCCTGAAGGAGATTGGCCACCTCCCCATACTGCCTCTTTCGAGTCATAGCTCTGCAAAGGTACGATGAGACAAGCTTTTAGCACACTACTATGACTGGCCAAACATACCGATCTTGGGAAAATGTATATTGAATAAACATACTCAAGAGAGTCCACACCACCAGCCAGCATGTGCAGGTGATTGAGGGTCGTTATAGAAGTCGTCAGGTGACGCTTTGCATGGTCCAACTGCTTGATGTCCCATGTGATTTCTTTCACCTGAAGCAAGTTTTTTTTTTTTTTTTTAGATACATTAGGCATGCACTGATATTTCAATTCTGGCAGATAAAGATTATGTTATACTGTATTTATAATATTTTAATTGTATTTATTATATTACATTCAGGGCTTGACAATAAGGACTGCCTGATCGCCCTTGGGCCAGTTGATGGAACTGTCACTTGCCCGATCAGGCCACTGCTGCATCTTCACGGAAGTTGATAATTTGCACATTTATAAGCCTTGCCATTTAAATATTTAAGAACACGTAAACACCAAAGTACCCGCGTCTTTCAATTTGGTACAACGCTGCATCTCACAGCGAGCGAATACTTTTGAGCATGCACGGATATATTCATAAAAATTATGTCAAATTGCCTGTCTTGTCAAGTATCATAACATAGTCGGTTATGTCTTAAGTGAACATAAACGTGAGATAAGATGGCATGTGTAATAGTATTTTGGATTCGTGACAGCAGCCTAATATTCCAGTGATATTTTACATTTGATTACTAATCTAGTTTAGACCTACATGAAAAACCTGAAAAGAACTGTGCATTTCATTTGTATATATGTAATTTGTTCTTATTTTATTACGGACTGTCTGTAACAATATTTAAAAATGTATACGAGTTAAGCTAGTAGTTTTTGGATTCATAACCTTATTTATTATGCTTACATGGATCAAAAACAACTAAAACAATAACTAGGCCTATTTTATTTTATTTTATTTTATTCTATGACGCTGATTTGGTGCTCAAAAAACATTTATCATCATCATCACATGATGAATAGAAAGGTCAAAAGAACAGAGTTTATTTGAAACAGAAATATTTTTTAACATTATAAAATATTTTTACTCTCAGTTTTGATCAATTTAACACATCCTTGCTTAAAAACATTTATTAATTTTTTTTTTAAATTAAATTAAAAAAAAAAAAAAAAAATCATACTGACCTCAAACTTTTGAGTGGTATTATATCATTATATTACACTATATTATAAATTTACCAAAAATTGTATTGCTAATATTACAATTTTTTATACAACTTTGTCAAAACTGATTAAATAAATATTAATCACAAAAAACTAAAAATCAATAATTTTAAATGTTTCAGGTGAATTTAGGCATCACAGCAATATAATGTACAGTGTGAAAACAGATATTCATTTTGAGATTTGCTGATGATTATATTTAAAAGTGTTATTACATAATTAGTGTTGAGTGTGTGAGCATTAAATTATGGCAAAGGTAATGCAATTGCAAAAATAGACAAAGTGAACATGCACAATTCAATTACTATTGATTCAATACTAATGACTACTTATTCAATACTAAAAACATTGGCTAATAACCTATACGGTACCAATATTTCATGCATCCTTCTTTATATTGCTTTAACATATCGAGGACACGGGGACTGAGCTTTTCTATTGTTCTCCTGCCTTCCTCCCCTTGCCCTTCCTCTGTTCTACACTGCATGACATTCACAGATGGCCAGTGCATTACCCTGGGCTCAAAAAGAGATGTGGACAAAACCACAGGATGTCACAGTTTCTTGTGCCTCGGTTACCCAGCCTTTTGGGGTGGGTGGGTGGTGAATGGCTATTTACTCTGGGTTGACTTTCAGGCCTTAAATGACTAGGTTCCTGTCTAGAGGGCTTATTTTTACTCACCATTTGCTCCGATTTCTCCGCTTTGTCTTTGATGTCTTTGATTTTGCCAAAGAGTTGCTGGATGGCTTTCTGGGCCTCCTCCAACGCCTGGAAGAGGAGACAAAAGATCTAAGATGACCCAAACAGCACCGCGGTAGCATTTTCTTACAGCTCGCTGTCAGTTCGATGTTTTCTGTGAAACAGCAACCCGAAGTTCACTGGCTTGAGTTCAGTTTGTGTTGGGCTGGTTTCATCGCTTTCAAACTAGGCGATTTGAAAAACAGACACTCAATCTAAATCTTACCACCACATCAAAAGCAATTAATAATGAACTCATATTTAATGTGAAAATACAGGCTGAATGACATTTTAATGAACTTGCTTCCTGCCTGCCCTTCTGACCCTCCAGCCACTATATTATTTTTAGCGGGAAGATTTCTGTGCTTCAACAGGGTGGGGAACAAACCACACGGCCTGATGAAACCAGTTTTAACTTGACATTCTTGAAGGCGAAGACTGCAGCAGCTGCAGTTTTGGCCCTTCCACACGTTGCCCCACCTGATGCCACCACATCACAAGGCTCCCGGCTTGGCCCTAAAAGGGATCGGACCTTCCTGGCCACTTGAATGCGGAGTCACGGCAAGTGGCGCACTTCCCACTGCAGCCACACTGGCAGTGTTTGGATTCTGACAATGCATAATTACTACTTCCTTTGAGAGCAGCTGCAGCACTGGATGAGTGGGAATACTGGCTGCTGCCAATGTACTTAGAGAGACGTGCCTGGGCTGAGAGCGGAGAGAGTTTGGCCGTCTCTTTTGCCTTGCTTCTTCACAGGCAAATGGAATGCTAACAGCCGGCACCAGCTGCCCCCTGGAATTTACCACTTTTACAAGCCTCCTCAAAAACACAGAGATGCTTTGAGCCACACTGTGTTAACAGCAATGCATCCTCCTTTCTAAGAAAGAATTCTTCAAATTGCAGTATTGCGAGTTCATGCCAAGACTTTTTACGGCTCTGAACAAAAAGCACAACTAGAGGCCAGGTGTTAACTGGGATGCATCTAGTTTAAAGGGGCCACATAGCAGTGGTGCATGAGAAGAAGCCATCCAGAGTCGATTTACTGAGGTTAGAAAGATGGACTGCTTGCTGTCTCTGTATCTCCTTCTCATACTGCTGATCAGAAGAAAGAGAAAAAGAGAGGTTTATTTGGATCTGGCAGGAAGGAGAGCAGCTGCTACGCATGTGGACTCTATTTGCAGTTTCAGGATGTCCCCCCCCCCACCCAGATGGTTTAGGCAGGCCACAGACTATAGGACGACATGGATGCTGGGATGCCTGCTACATTTCCCTGTAGTGTTGTGACTCGACTAAAGAATATGTAGAAGCACTGAGAAGGAAAATGTTGATCATTAAGACAGCTTAACAGCTGCTGACAGGCAGGAATGAAACAGTGTGGTTATTTCCTCTGTGATTATGTCGTCAATCATATACAGCATTCCACACATGCACTAATGATGATTATCCTACTGATTATCCTGCATGTAATTATTTTCTAAAAGGCTGAACGCATTATGAATTAAACTGCCTGGTTGTCCCCTTTTATGGCTGTATCATTATATTAGGGCTACAATTTTCTTTGTTCTGCAGGATATTAAGCATGTTGGGTGGCAATAAAATGGCTATTTCGAATGACTATGGTCATTTTAATATCTTTTTCTTGCCTTGGTGGACTATGTGGACGATGCACATTTTTGTTTTGCAGATTTGCCCTCAAATTTCACCCATCAAACTATGATTCACATTTGTTAGTGAGTAACTTTCATATAAACATTTGGAGATATAGAAAAAAAAATTTATGTTATGAGGAATTGCTTAAATATTGCCTAAAAGCAACATTATGCAACAGTGGAATGGGTTTACACTACAGTTCAAAAGTCTGGGGTCAGTAAGATTTTTTTTAATTTATACTTTTATTTAGCAAGGTGCATTAATCGGTAAATGTCTTACTGTCACTTGATCATTTCTACTAAATAAATATACATACATACATATATATATATTATATATATATATACATATATATATATAATTTATTAAAGAATCTTGAAAAAAATGCATCTCTGTTTCCACAAAAATATGAAGCAGAGCAAATGTTTTCAGCATTGATAAATGTTTCTTGAGCACCAAATCAGCATATCATAATGATTTCTGAAGGATCATGTGACACTGAAGACTGGAGAAATGATGCTTTGCCATCACAGGAATAAATGACATTTTAAATTATATTAAAACAGAAAACTACTTTAAATTTAAATTGTAATTAAAAAAATACTATATTTGCAATCAAACACTGCAGCCTTTGTGAACCTAAGAGACATTTTTATTATTAATTTCTAACATTTTTTTGTCAAAAAATCTTACCAAACCCCAACTATTGAACGGTTGTATAGCTCTCCTGTTACAGTTATCATGCTCCTTATTTATATTATTTTGGATTATCCATTTTCATTGTCTTATTGTAATAGAGTTTTTAACAAAAGTAAAAATGTATTTAAGTGTCAGTAAAAATCTGATTATATTAGACAATCATATAAAAGTCCATGTGTCCTGTATTCCATGTATTCAATTCTGTAAAGCTATTTAGCAGAATTAAATTGTTGACATGACAGTATTATGACGTCAGGAAAATGTATAGTGGCTCAATTTCAACAAATACTTAAACTAATAAATGTTCTTTGGGTAATTTCAACATACTTAAATACCCTACATGAAAAGAAAGCAAAAAAGGGTTAAAACCTAGGCATTAATTCGATAAAACCTGTCAACAATGCCCCAGATGACTAAAACAACTCCAAAGGGACAGACAGGGATCGGTCTCTAACGACTGATAGAAAACCACACATGCAGCAAACTTTCCATCCTGTGTTTAGATTAAATATTTATACTACATTCTTGGGGAGGCTCCTTCTTGGCATTCCTAATAAGCAGCTCCAGATGCCAAAAACTACATGAGACATCCTGATCCCAACTGGCTCCCTGACAGCTATAAACCTCTCATCTGAATGCTCCATCTGGGAACAACAACATGGCAAACTTTTTATATGGAACTTTCTGCAGCACTGAGGAAAATAATGTATATTAGCACAAACCCTGCGTGAGACAAAGGAGAAGGCAAAGTGAGGGACTCCTAAAATAATTCACACCAAATGCTTTGGCCCACTCTTGACTTTCCTTTATGAATGATATCACAAATCTAACAAGTTTCCCCACATTGTCAACTGCTTTTCCATTTCAGAAAATATTTCCGAATAGGTTGTTGTCAGTTAACAATAGTCTAGAATAGTACTTTCCTCACTCCGTTGTTCTGATAACAAAACAAAAAAAATTGAAAAAGTTATTATAGTTCACTAAAACAATAAAAAAAAAAAAGTCATTTATTTCAGCTAATTCCCAAGAAAACATTTCACATTTTCATTTAGTTTGACTTGATGTACTTAAATTACTAAAACTGAAATAAAATTAATAAAAAAATATATGTTCATATTTAAAAAATAAAATAAATGACAAAAACACACACACAAAAAAAATAAATACTAAAAAGAAATGAAAAATTATATAAAAATGAAAGCTACTTCAGAATAGTAACAAAAACCATAAACAGGATCTCAATTATACTAAAACAACACTGACAGGCAGACGATAACAAAACCAGAGAGTAGTCTGGGTCTTTAAACAGGGTGAACCATCCGTGACTGCCTCAAATACTATTTATTAAGCCCTCAGCTTCATCCAAACTTCAAAGAGCCCTGACTCAGTCACAAATAAGTTGCCCAATGCTCAATTCTAACTTTAGCATTTTCTGTACCACAGGGGAGAACGTGAAAATACTCAGTTAAGACAAACACATCCGTCCACCTCCTCCACACAGCTAGAAATGTCATCAAGCAGACCCCTGGGATCCTGTTCCAGACACGGATGTCTCCATCTCGCTGATAAATACTGCACAGACTAAACAGAAAAAAGCTTCGGTGGGTCTTTCCAGTCCTCTCCCTCTGTCTCCACCATCACTCCCAGCCTCGAGCTGGGATGTGTAATCCACACTTCCCCGCCGTTCCATCTGCTGAAAGGATTTTTCCTCTGCCATGTGGAAACAACTCAGAAGGTTACGGGCCGTGAGACTCGTGGCCCCGCATTCAGACACAACCGTTTTCCAAAAGCAGTGCATGCTGGGTAATTCAGGCCCAGCTGACCCCACTCACAGGTCTCATCTCTGCTGCCCTTCTACACCCCAATCGCATTTCACCTCAGCCTGCTGTTCTGATTAAGAACGGATCTGTGTTGAATCAACATTTTCAGCCTGGTCCAAGAAATAGTAGGACACTAAACCACAATGTGGAATGGAATTGCTGCTGAGAACAGGGAAATTCAGGGTAAAGTTTGCCTGCCTTTCCTGGAAGACACAGCATCTGGGACTCTGAAGAGCCTCAGTCACTTGCAGAGATGTGAGATGGAAGAGATGCAAAAGACAGGTTTATCTCAGAATAACATACAAAAACCTGCTTTAACCACTACAATGATTTGATTAGAGTACAAAAACACTTATATAGTTCACCCAAACATCAAGACTCTACTTTCTCATTCTCATGTTGTTCTAAACCTCTAAGACTTTCTTCTGTGGAATACACAGATATTTTTTAAAAATGTTAAAAATGCCTTTTTATCCACACAATGAAAGTCAATGGGGTCCAATGTTGTTTTTTGGCACCACTGACCTTCATTTTGTGGACAAAAACAGTTGAAACATTCTTCAAAATATTTGTGTTCAACAGAAGAATGTAAAAAAAAAAATTACTCTTACAGCCTGGAACACCATGTGGCATAATGTTGATGAACCCAGATCATTGCTTTAATGCTATTTATCTGCCATTTATCTCCTATATCCTTAAAACTCAGAAAATTATGGAGGAATGAAGGGGAGAAAGCTTTGTATTTACTATTTTCATTGTAAATTATTCAAGGTTATAACCACTCGTTTAGTTCACAAACTTTACAACAGAACATTGATCTGACATTATGCATGTGGAACCAAAACACTCACCTGTCTGCCATCTTGCCCCACATTAGTCTGTCCCCTCACCACTGTCCTGATGTTGTCATCCAACCGTCTGATTAAAAGAATTACATACAATATTAATTTAATACGATTCAATAACCTCCATATATAAATGCAGACCAGGGTCTAAATATTGAAAACCCACCTGATTTTAAGCCGTATGTTATTCACCACTTCGTCTATGTTCGCCAATGACTACAAAATGATTTGGAAAAGAAAACAAAATAAGTACACAAACATTTCATTTATCTTTTAATAATCAACATCTTATTAGTCACTTCTTCAAGTTCAGAGAGAGTAGCGCTCTCTAGTGGCCAAGAATATGAACATTCAATAGGCTGCAGTGTAAAAAAAAAAAAAAAACAACATATATATTAGTAGTATTATTGGTCACTGGCCTCAATATGGGTAACCTTAACAGAAATACAGGCATTAAATTTGATTCATTAATTACCTGTATTATCAATGCCAATAGTGTATAATGCTCAGAACTACAGCTTACAGCTTCAGAATGAAGGTACATTAATCATGTTGACCATTATTCTAATTCAGACTCACCTGCTCTGTTGGAAACAAGGTATTAATGTATTCAACAGCATTGAAGTCAGCTCGATCCAAAGGGTCTTGGCTGGGGAAAACCTAAAAATTGAACAGATAACATATGAGTCCCACAAGGTTGCTAAAGATGTTCTGTGATTCTGAAGTGAACAACAAGCTTTTCTACACTGCAGTCTGTTCATTCCTCTCCAATGATGCTTCTTTAGTCCAGGTCTTTTTGGTAAACGTTACTCAGTCAGGACCTTTTTTGCCCACTGCCATCAGACAGACCTGTTAATTAACTAATGCATTTTTTAGTACTTCTAATGTTTTAGGATGAATCTGTGGATCAATGGAGTCAATTTATCTATATAAATATATTTACGGCAAAATGTCCAACTCTTTTACTTGACTGAAGAATAATGGAATAAAATAATGTAAAAGAGATTAAAAACCTTTGAAATAGACAACAAAAACATATAACTATGTTAGTTTTTATTGTCTATTTTCAAAGGTTTTCAATCTTTCCAGATTATCAGCAAGCCCATGGACCATCAGTATAAACATTTTCTCAGCAGCATTTTATAATATGTTTCAGAACATAGACTGACACTACTACTAGTACAATTTACGATCCCTGAGAGATCATTAAAATATAATTAGATAGAAACTGCAGTACAATTTAAGTTATTTATTTAACGGACTCCCTTGGATATGTCAGTCTCTTTTTTCCTGTCTTGACACCTGCCATCAAATAGCAAGCTAGCAATGACACATTTGCATTTGCTGGTCCGTCGTTTTAAAAATAAATTCGGGTTTGACAATTCGGGTTTATCCACGTAAACAAAAAGTAAAATGGTAAATAAAACAAACATGACCAAAACGGTGAGCTTTAATGGAGATGTATCAAACTGGCTAACATTATTAGCATCTCATGAGAAGATGCACTCTCTGACACAACAATAAAAACAGACTCAGCCCCATTTAATCTGTTACCTGCTCAATGGCCAGCTGCACTTCTGGAGTAAGGTGTAAAATCGCCTCCAAATCTTCCACAAACTCTAATTCTTCATCCTCCATCATTGTGGACAGTAAACAGACGTTTTATTTCCTGTGCTGACGTGATGCTTCTTTACCGTTGTCTATGTTCAAGGGAAATATGGTTCATTAGCGCCATCTTTCGTGCTGGAGACTCAACACGAGTCGTGTATTTTCCATTTTTATCATGTCTATAGTTATTGACTATTTTCATAGTATTGGTTTATAGCAAATAAACCGAAACACATGTAATGTTGCAGTCTTACTTGTTATCATGCCTGACATAGGTCTCATTGTCCTATTATTACTCTACTTCATTTTAATTGTCTTTATTTTCAGTTTTATTAATGCTCAACAGATGTCCCAACACTCTCAGAAAAAAAGTACATAATTGTACCTTTAGGGGTACAATGGTACAAATTTGTACCTTAAGAGACCAGTTTTGTACCTTTGGTGACAATTTTGTACCTTTATTTAACAGTACAAAAATTGACACTTCAAAAAGGGTACAAAATTGGCTTTGACAGCGTACAATCGTTGACTATAATGAGATGTATATATTTTACACACACACATGCTGAATTAAAATCAGAATTTATTAAATCCTTTTCATTTTCACATTTTACAACATTTCATTTTAAACACATTTTTAAACATTCCACATGAGTCCATCTTGCCGGGTGTTCAAAATTAACACTGAAGCAGTGTAAAAGTTAATTAGATAATTGATTGATGATTGAGTGATGATTGACAATTAGTGGTGACACCTGATGTAAATAAGCAGAATCATTGAAGGAACGAGAGAAAAAAGGTGTTAATTAATGTTTTATGGAATGTTTCATTTCAAGCCACCATGAAAGAGGTCAGCGTTTGCTTTAGTTGGGCTCTTGATTCTTTACCTTTTATTATTAATTGTTCTCTGGCTGCTCCATCTTTGTGTTTGTAAAGCACATTTGTAATGGTCAGAGAAAATGTACTCCTGTCACAATGTAATTTGCTGATGATATAATTGTCATGTGATGGCCTGATGTCCTTTAGAATCTAAATCTCTGACCGTGTGCTTGATGTGTAGCTTTAGTATTAATGATTGTAGTCCTGTGATTTTTACAGCTTGAGATCCAACATAATTTTTAAGAATAATACATTACGCACTGAAGCTTCCGTGTTTAAACACACAGAGACATCAAGAATCAGCATATGATTCTCAAGAACGGTGACGATAAATAAATACAAAATACTGACAAACAACTCTGAACATCACAAAACAAGCTACTGTCACAACAAAACAACAGAAAAATAAAAGCAAACATCAACAATCTACGAAAATTACAGGACAATTCAGCTGCATAATTTATTCATGCAGCAATGCATGATGGGAGCCATGGATGAGTTTTGATTGGTGGTCCCATCATGCACTGCAACATGAAGCACTTTGTTTGATTGTCACCATTGTTGAGGGTCATATGCTGATTCTTGATGTCTGTGTGTGTTTCATAAAAAATCTTCAGATTATAAAAGCTCTGCTGGATCTCAAGTGGTATCAGGGATTTACTATAAAGAAATAATATAACATCTATATCACCAGTTAATACTGGATGTCACCAATGAATCTGGCTATTTCACAATGAGAAAACACAACCATTATGACTGCGCTTCACAAAGCATTGTAAACCTTAATTGATCAACTTTAGCTCAGAGCATGTTTGGGAAACACAGCTCAAATTATAGTTTCTCTGGCCATAACAAATGTGCTCTACAAACACAAAGTTGGAACAGCCAGAGATAAACTAATGTGAATAAATAGAGTCAAGAGCCCATCTAAAGGAAATGCTTTTCACCATCATGGTGACCACAAACTAAACTTTCATTAAAACATTAACATCTAAACATTTGTTAATTCTCAATAAGAACTTTTGTTGATGTATGACAGAAATCAAATCAAACTGGTTAATAATAAGTGTAATAATGTTTAATGGCTGGAAGTCAGTTGTAGTTGTTGTGTCTCTCTCTTTTTCTCTTGTTGTTTCTTCAGCGAGTCTGCGTTTTAAAATCAGGTGTCTCCACTAATTGTCAATCACCACTCAATCATCAATCAATTATCTAATTAACTTTAACACTGCTTCAGTGTTAATTTTTAACACCCGGCAAGATGGACTCATATGGAATGTTTAAAAATGTGTTTGAAATGTTGTAAAATGTGAAAATGAAAAGGATTTAATAAACTCTGATTTTAATTCAGCGTGTGTGTGTGTAAAATATATATATATATATATATATCTCATTATAGTCAACGATTGTACGCTGTCAAAGTCAATTTTGTACCAAAGCATTATCATATTATGTTTTTTTGTTTGTTTTCAGTTCTATTTGACTCCCTTTATAAAGTGGGAGAGAAACTGGGAGAAGGAACCTGTGGTACTGCGTTTAAGGGGACTCGCAAATCTGATGGCAAGAAGGTAGAACCACTCATGCAGTTTTTAACTATCCTTTTATCTGCACTGTAAAAAAACAAAAACAAAAAAGAGAGAGAGAGGAAGTTTCTTTAACTTTTTGAGTTATCTTTTTACATTGACAGTTAAGTTGTATTTACTTAGAATTTTAAGTACTTTCAGCATGACAAATTTAGTTATTCGAACTTATAAAGTTTAGTTGGAATAACTTTACGAAAGTAAAGTGAACTTTTTTAAGATTTCAATGCCATGTTCATATTCATTTAACTTGATTTGACTTAGTTAAACCAAAAAAAAACCAAATTATTTCAATTGTTCTTATGTCAGTTGTAAATAATTCTTTTATTACAAATGTTTCAGCCATGTTTCGGTTAAGAACTTTTTCATTCAAATTCATTTCTATTCCAAATAATAGTTGATCTGATGTCAGCCTGAAACATCAACTGTAAACAATTAAATCTCTCAAGATCTCAGCAGAGGATGAGTAAACAACTAAAAAAAAACAGATTTATCAGCTTCACTTATTTATTTATTTTTATTTTTTGGAAAACACTGTTTAAAACATGCTTGTGTTAAAAAAGCCATCAGATGCTTACTACTTATTAATGATATATAAAGTGGTTTGCTTCATTGATCTTATCTGAAACCTCATCACTGATAGGGTTTAGTGTTATTTTTTTTTTTAAAAACATGCTGGACAGTAAGTTTTGAACTACGGCATTATTCAGACTCACACTTACACCAAGAATCAGTGTATGAATGGTGACAATCAACAAAAAGCTTCATGTTGCAGTCCATTCAGGGTGCACCAATCAAAACTCAGCAATGGCTCCCAGTATGCATTGTGGCATGAATTTTAGTAGTTATTTTGCCACCATTGTTGAGGTTTGTATGATGAGCGTTGAGTGTGTCTAAGTGTGTCTAAATGCTTAATTTGAAATTATTATATAAAAGATGATTTGGATATTACTTGCTAGAAGTTCTCAGAACATTCCCTGGTGTTAAGGGTGTTGCCTAATAACATTCCCAGAATGTGCAGAGATGGTCATGATGTGGAGTTCTTTTAAGGTTTGGGCGATGTTATTTGGTGGACCTTCAGGGAACATTCAAGACGTTCTCTGAACGTTTAGGGAACCATATTTTATTTGGGAATGTTCTCAGAACATCCCTGCTGCCCTTATCAGAAAATTTAATTGAAAATTAGAGCTAAATTGACAAACAAAAGTGGCTGTTCAAACAAAAACTAATTTTTCTTAAATGTCTTACAAAAAAAGCTCTTTACAGGTATTTCCCAAATTATTATTATGAAACATTTTTTTTGTGCAAATCTATTGCAGTAAATCATTAGCTGACAACAGCACATGCATGAGCTAATGTAACTACTGTATCACTGCATCAGCAACAGCACAGTTACTGCAGCCTTTAAATAAAGCAACATGCAGCAGAACATCAGTGTTTCTGGATCATCACTGACTGAAGCACAGGCTCTACTCTCCAGCACAATGGTGACCTCACAAAACTCAGATAACAGAAACAGAACATTAAACACAGATCTCTCTAGATCTCAGCATCTTCACTTATTACAAACCACTTTGACTTTGTTTATTTCATACAAATCTTCTTAATGATGTGTTGATGTTTTATCAAAATTGATAAATGTCACCGTTACAGAGGTAAGCGCTTGCTTTAGTTGGGCTCCTGACCCTTGACATTTAGACTTTATTTTTATCTGAATTTGTTGTAATTGTGTGTTTTTAAAGCACACTTGCTACAAAAAAAATGTTTGCAAAACCTCAAAAACTCAGGTAAAATTAAATGTATAGTAGGTAGCCCACTTTTGTTTCCCATGCTCTGTTTGGCTGTATTTTTATACAGCTTTTTCTGTTTTCTTAAATGACATGCGAATTTATGTGAAATCACAAAAAAAATCTGTAATTAATACAATAACAAAACAGTCGGATGATAAAACGGTCAAATAACTTGGCAGTGAAGTAAAATCTCCTTATTTAAATAAGCTGAAAAAAAGCTGTCACATGACCAGCAGCAGAACATTAAATGCTAACAGATCTGTCTAGATCTCAGCATCTTTACTTATTACAATCCAGTTTGACTATTTATTTCATACAAAACTTTTAGATGTTTTATTTGAAAATTGTACATTTTGAAGTCACCGTTATGTAGGTGAGCGTTTGCTTTAGTTGGGATCTTGACCCTTGTCTATTTGTTTTTAATGTTTCTCTGGCTACTGTAATTGTGTGTTTCTGAAGCTCATATCTTATAGCAAAACTTGCAAGAGATATTTAGATTAGATCAAGTTGTTTATTAATTGATGGTTCAATCTTCATTCAGTGGTTAGAATCAAAGAGATTTACATTATTCAGAGTATGATTGAGAAAATATTTGAGTGGCAGATGCCCTTGCCAGTCATTGACCATTTCTTTTCTAATGATTATTAGCTGTTATTTTCATTAATGGATTCATTGTTGTAGATTAATAGTGCGGGCCCAGTGAGGGATGCCCGTACAGGGCCAGCGTTAAGGGCCTGTGTGGGCCCAGGGCTTCCTGGGGGCTAAGTGAAGGCTGCCCATGCAGGGCCAGTACTAAGGGGCCAATGTTTTGCCATTGAGCAAATTCTCAGGGGCCCTGCGCTGGGGGCCCATAAAGGGCCAGTGCAGGCTTGTTTGCAGGGCAGACAGTTGATGGCACCCATTGATATCCAAAGTAGGAAAAAAAAATTAATGGCTAACGTCAACGACAGCTATTAAATCTCTGCAGGTCACATGTCCTTCTCACTCCAGGCAATTACCCTCATTGGCGTCTCAGGAAGATAATGAGAGTCTAAAAAGGTTAACTGTTTGTAATCTGAACTATTGTCCGCTAATTCCTCCCAGCACCTAAGCTTAAAGTTCAACATCAGCCCACAGTGATCCCTACAGCTGTGTACTTTGTTTCCTAAACTGTAAATGATTGATCATATTATTCACTGAGATTCTGTCTCAAAGCTCCACAGAGGAGACACAAGATGCCTCGGGAGCAGCTGGACACTCTCTGCTATAAAATAAGAGAGGGACTGCCTAAATGGAGGGATATTTTCACATGGTGAGTGGATGCAAGCTTACATGCAGAGGTGTAAGAACTGTAAGTCTGAGGCTAATTGAAAATCTTTTTTTTTCTTTCCCTTTTTGGATAATTCTCATGTCATGCTGTATAACATCATCAGGTTTCAGTGTTATTTTAGTATCATTTATACACTATTATATTATTTATTAATATTTTGAATGAGTATATGTATGTGACCACTATAATGGCAGATGTTTTAGAGGATTGATTAATAGTGCATGAATGACCGGTCTCAAAACCTTCATCAAATGGTGTTATTCAAGCAAATGTTCATTGCAGGCAACTGTTCAAAACTCTGCTGATGGGTCAAGGGCTCTCAGTACTGATCTGTGGGACTGCTGTAACATCTCAGTATCTGGCATCCATTTATTACCTTGACACACCCATGCTGCAAAGCTTTATTAATTACACCCTCCTTGGCATTACTTACACCATGGTACTGATCTTCAGAAGAGGTATTTGATCACGAATCCATCAGTAATTATTTTAGTTGTTGAGTTTCATTCAGTCAACGATTTATATATTTTTTTGAATACCTACTACTGCATATAATATTCAAGATGCCTTTCTTTTAATATAGGTGATGGCAATATTTTGCAGATATTAAAGAAAAAATGGTGGAAGTATCTATTGTTGGGTCTGGCAGATGTGGAGGCGAATTACGCAGTGGTGAAAGCGTACCAGTACACCACATTAACTAGCATACAGGTGACAGATTTTTCAAAATGTGATGATATACAGTGTGTTTACATTAACTACCATTCAAAAGTTTGGGGTCGGTCAAGATTTTTACAATTTTTTTAAAAGAAGTCTCTTATTGCATTCATTCATTTGGTCAAAAATACAGTAAAAACAGTAATGTTGTAATGTGAAATATTATTATTTTATTAATATTATTTTGGAAAAATAATAATAATAGTTTTTATCAATTTTATGCATCTTTGCTTAACAAAGTATTTTTTTTTCTCAATAAAAACACTTTTAAATACACTAAAAAATGCTGAACAAACCCAGTAATTGGTTTGTTTTGACCCAGCGGATGGGTTAAAAGTTTGACCCAACCTGCTGGGTAGTTTTATTTAACTCATCTATTGTTTAAAAATGACTAAATTGTTCACTTAAAATGAACCCAAAATAGGTTGGAAATGAACATGTATTAATATTTAATAAATAATAATTAAATAAACATTCATTCAATTGCTTATTAATAAATGTTCATCTTTTGATTATTACTGCTGCTTCTAGTAATTATGTCTGATTTTTAATTTCCAACCTATTTTGAGTTCATTTTAAACCAGCCATATAGTATTTTTTTAAACAATAGTTGAGTTAAATAAAACTGCCCAGCAGCCCAGCCAGCACAGATATGTGGGGCATATATGGGTGTCACATGGGCTGTCTAACTGGGGCCCAGCCGGTTTTATCCACAGTTTCCATGGAGGCCCCACATGGGTTAGCCCAGATGAAATGAACACTGCTCAGTGTGCACACTACAGGCTGTTAAATGTAACACAGAAACGTGCTGGAGTTAATGAGATAATAAGGTGATAGTGAGCAGACTCAGTGAAGGACAGAGGAACAACAAGAACTACAACTTCAGCCATATCTATAGCTTTAGATGAAATCAACTGAAGATAAAAGACATTAAATCTCTCAAGATCTGATTAAACAACTCAACAAACAGCATTACCAGCTTCACTTATTACTAACCAGATTGACTTTATTTCTGACATATATATACAGAAGTTGTTATTGAGAATTACCAGAGGTTTAGATGTTGATGATTTGTTGAAAATAAGTTTGGTTTGATGTCACCATGATCGAGATCAGTGCTTACTTCAGTTAGGCAGTTTGACTTGACTATTTTAGTGTTAGTGTTTCTCTGGCTGTTTGTTATGCCAAGAAAAAAAGAAGACAATGTAGTCAGCTGTTAGATGAGAATGTAAACATAACTTAGTGCCTTAATTCACTGATCTAATGATCAGTCTCTTCTAGAAATACAACAATAAAACTGTTTTAATCGGAAAATTTGAAAATCACATTGTTCACTAAACACTTCAAACCTCCTGCAAGATTTACTTACACACAGACATCAAGAATCAGCGTATGAATCTCAACAATGGTGACATGCTTCATGCCGCAGTGCATTCTGGGAGCCATGGATGAGTTTTGTATAAGGCACCCAGAATGCATTGCAGCACAAAGCATGTCACCATTGTTGAGATTCATACGCTGATTCTTGATGTCTCTGTGTGTGAATAAGGCTTTCAGGTGTTTTAAAGTGTTTAGTGTATGTTGTGTTTTTCAGAGTAATTATTTTGATCTGATTTATTCAACTATTTTGTTATTCTAGAAAAGGTCCAGCACAAAGTTAATAACATTTTTTTTTTTTTTCATATAAAGCTTAGTCATTAGATCAGTGAATAAAGCTGCTATGTGATGACAATTATACTCTTATCAAACAGCTAAACACATTGTCTCTTGCCACAATAAACAGCTAGAGCAGCCAGAGAAAAACCAACACTAAAAGTCAAGTCAAACTGCCTAACTAAAGTAAGCACTGACCTCAATCATGGTGACATCAAATCAAATTTATTTTCAACAAATCATCAACATCTAAACCTCTGGTAATTCTCAATAACAACTTCTGTAGATATATGTCAGAAATAAATTAAATCTGGTTAGTAATAAGTGAAGCTGGTAATGCTGTTTGTGGAGTTGTTTAATCAGATCTTGAGAGATTTAATGTCTTTTATCTTCAGTTGATTTCATCGAAGGCTGTGGCTGAATTTGTAGTTCTTGTTGTTCCTCTGTCCTTCACTGAGTCTGCTCATTATCACCTTATTATCTCATTAACTCCAGTATGTTTCTGTGTTACATTTAACAGCCTGAAGTGTGCACACTGAGCAGTGTTCATTTCATCTGGGCTAACCCATGTGGGGCCTCCATGGAAACTGTGGACAAAACCGGCTGGGCCCCAGTTAGACAGCCCAGGTGACACCCATCTGGGCCCCACATATCTGTGCTGGCTGGGAGGTTGGTCAAACATTTAACCCAATCACTGAGTCAAAACAACACAAACGCTGGGTTTGTCCATATTTAACCCAACCTGGGTTGTTTTTAACCCAGTAGTTTTTAGTGTAGGTTCTGAATTTACAGAATTCTGAATTCCAAGATGTGTCACTTGTAACACATCAACAAAAGCAGAATCTGATTAAAATTCCTAAAAGCAAGTTGTTGTTTGACTAACTGACCTTACTGACTGCATTTCAGCTGCTGGACTGCTTTATTATCCCGGTTTTGATGATATTGTCCTGGTTCTTCTTGAAGACTCGCTATAGGATCATTCACTATGTAGCTGTGTGTATATGTCTGGCTGGGGTGGGAGCCATGGTGGGAGCAGACATCCTCGCCGGCCAGGAACAGGGATCTAGTGAGGAGCAAGCTGCTTCTCCAGAATATAATTTAGCATAAATTCTAACATAAATGAAACCGTGCCCATTATTTATTCCTGTGTCAACAGCCAGTGACATTCTCCTTGGTGATGGTCTGGTTCTAGTCAGTGCCACTCTGTATGCCATCTCTAATGTGTGCCAGGAATACACGGTAAAGAATCTGAGCAGGGTGGAATTTCTGGGAATGATCGGCCTCTTCGGATCAATCATCAGTGCAATACAACTGTAAGATGTCTTGACGAACTGCAAGAAAACAATAGACCGGTTGCTAAATGTCAGCGCTACATCATCTGCACTGTTGTATTTTGTCACTTGCAGAGGGGTTCTCGAGCACAACGAAGTGTCAAAAATTCAGTGGACATGGGAAATTGGTAAAGTACTGCAATGTGAAATGAAAAATCTTTCAATTTATGTCAAAGACCTCATCTGAGGTTTGATTTTTGGGTTCTCTCCTCAGCTCTTCTCTTGGCTGGATATGCGCTCTGTATGTATGGCTTCTATAGCTTCATGCCTGTGGTGATAAAGATGAGCAGCGCCACAGCGGTTAATCTTTCCTTACTCACTGGAGACCTCTTCAGCCTGTTTTGTGGGCTCTTTTTGTTCCAATACACTGTGAGTAAATCACTTCATTTATTTACACACACAGTCCTGAGAGGATTGGCTTGTGGATTTGTTTTTAATGACCCTACAAGTTTGATTAAACCATCAAAGTATGAGAATAATATTGTATATATATTTTTTTAAAATATTTTCAGTATGACGGAAGAACAAAACACTAAACTTGGATAAGGTATCAAAATTATTTGACAAAGGAAATAGGAGGTCTTATTTTGCTGATAGTCTCTTTAATCCTAACAGCATAAGTGGCAGAAGTATCTGGATGTGTCCTTGTATTCTTATCTCAAACATTCCAGGTCATTGTGACCTGGAGCTTTATATGTCTTTAATGAGTGAAGGTTTTGTAAGTGCCCTACGTCCTCTGCTTATCCTTTGACCTTCCTCATAAAAAAAGATCTTAGTAATTCAGAGTACTTTTTTCACAGTCCATCAATGTTGAATAAAAATAAGTAGATTTTATGACTGACGTTTCAGTCCATTCTTACCTTATCTGCTCTTCCTCAGTTCTCAGGACTGTATATCGTGTCACTGGTGGTGATCCTCATTGGATTCATAATGTTTAACACTGTCCCTACACTGACCCGAGCTCTTGACCCAGCGTCTGACGAGGAAGGTTGCGACAATCATGCTGCGGACTTTGATAACAACTGCATTGAAGGCTGTGTGGATGAGATGAGCTGTGCACAAGTAGAGCAAGATCAAATCAAAAACCAGATGAATGAAAGACAGTCAGCATGTGTTGTCATAAACAGTGTTAAGATGTAGTTTTGATAATTCCATGGTAAAAACACACTAGAACTTTTTACAGTTGTTTGTCATTATATTTTAATAGTAGTTAATGATGATAGATCAAATGTGACAATGAATAAACTGTAATTGTTGTGAAGAATATGACGTGAATGTTCTTATCTCATGACATTTTGTTTGTTTAAACAGATATATTATCTCATTGTTGTTCCATGTGGATTGGTTGTTGATATTTATTGTACAGAAAAGCACTTTGTGAAATGTAAACCTTAATAAAAAAATAAAAAAAACATTGTCGGCCAGTTTATTAAGTGGATGGGTTTATGTTAATTACTAAAATGAAGTGAAATCTTACAGCTTAGATGTGAGAATATAAAACAGACATTTCTATTGCTGCAGTGATACTGAATATAATGGTATCCAGGGGGAGGATGCTGGGGGAGGATGGCATCCCCCCTGTTGAAAAAAAAAATGACAAAAAGCATCCCCTCTGTAAAGCCACCATTCCCTTTTAGATTAACAGTGTTAGGTATATTTTATAAATCTTATCATGTAAACACATTTTTTAAATTCTCTGTATGATAATTAACAAACTATAAAAAACAACGATTGACCAATCAGAACTCAGTATTGTAACGCACTGCGCACAGTCACGCCAGAGCTCTGATTCAAGTAAGCTTTTGTCATTTTTGGCACTTGTCAAAAGGAGAAGAATGGTTCAAGTGCATCTTTTGGCGTTCTTCAAAATGAAAAAAACTGAAGGTATGATATTACCAGAGGTGGGAAGTCCAGGGGTCAGCGAGTAAAAGTCCTGTCATATTTTTATTCCACCCACTGAAGCATTAATGAGATAAATAAGTGTTTAATTGAGTGATGATTGACCATTATTGAAGACACCTGATGATAACAAGCAAAATCACTATTTTTAAGTTACCATCATCGAGGTCAGGGTTTGTTTTAGTTGAGCTCTTGACCCTTGACTTTTAATATTAGACTTAATTTGGCCAGTTTTAACTGCATTAAAACCAACCTGACAAACAAAGTTAAAAGATGATCAGGTGGTGTTGGTTACGTTCTCACATAATCATTATTTGATCTGAATTACTGAAGCCCAATCTTATAGAGTTGTGACGTTCGCGAACGAACCGATTCTTTTGAACGGCTCATAAACATGAACGATGGGAGCCGAGTCGCGGCTGGAGGGGAGCCGTTCTTTCTGTCGTTCTTTTTTCCTATGCGTGTTTTACACAGATGCACACAAATAAGCTCCTCCGCGAGACAGAACAGTTATAGGGGGAGGGGCGCACCCAGCGCAGGCCAACCCTTTATAGCGTGATGATATTAGTTATTAGTTGTGCACGCATCCTTCACGTGAGTACTCCAGTGGAAAAAAATTATTTATTCTAATTTTATCTACTTTAAATATTTTTTGTTTTCTATCAAAATGTTCTTGTGTGATAACAATGTTCTTGTGTGGAAGTATTTGTAGTAAAAGCTGTTTTGCACAGAAATTCATTGCAGCCGGCTTTGTTTTTGATGTTTATTTGTGAGTAGGTATTGTATGAATAACATAAGTCAACGTAGCTTTACACACACACACACTTTGTACTAAAGGTAAATCCAAAATAGTGATGTCACTGTCTAAGCAGAGGGATTTGTGCAACCCTATGGAATATAGTCCACACATGACAAATAATCAATAAGGTAATAATCAATATTTCAGAATAATTCAAACTCAGATATTGGTGTGTGATATCCGAGTTTTAATTATTTGACTACAAATCTCACCTCATCATTCCTCCCAGTGATTATTTCCAGGATAAACTGAGATGCCCCCAAGCTGGCTTCTTAAAACTGACTAAATATTTAAAAAGAGCCAAAAGAGCCGTTCTTTTGAACGGCTCTTTGAAAGGAACGGATCGCGAAGATCCGGATCCCCTCAAAGAGCCATAAATCCCATCACTACAATCTTAGTTAAATTTACATTATTGATTACAGCAGCACTGTGATTCTACAGCAGAAGATCAACTTTATCAATACAAAAATACATATATTTTTAAAAGTTCTGATTTAAAAAAGAAAACTTTCATTTAAACACACAGACATCAAGAATCAGTCTGTGAATCTCAACAGTGGTGAGAATAATAAAGCATGTTGCAATGCATTCTGGGTGCCACCAATCAAAATTCATCGATGCCTCCCATCATGCATTGCTGCATGAATAAATTATGAGCTGAATTGTTTTAGTAATTTTCTTTATTCTCACTATTTAAATTTTGCTGTTTTTCTGTGACTTTTTAGTAGCTTGTTTTCTAATGTTCAGAGTTGATCTGTTTATCAGAATATGTTGCTTGTCACCGTTGTTGAGATTCATACGCTGATTCTTGATGTCTGTGTGTGCCTAAAATAATTTTTTTGTGATAAGGACATCTTTCAAAAAAAATGTTGTATTGATAAAGTTGATCTTCTGCTGTAGAATCACAGTGCTGCTGTAATCAATAATGTAAATCTAACTAAGATTGGGCTAAATGAGTTCAGTGATTCAGATCAAATAATGATTATATGAACACATAACCAACACCACCTGATTATCTCTTTTCTTTGCTTGTCAGGTTGGTTTTAATGCAGCTAAACTGCCCAATCAATATCTAATATTCAAAAGTCAAGAGCTCAGCTAAAACAAACCCTGACCTCGATGATGGTAACTTAAAAATAGTGATTTTCTCCTTTGGTGATTCTGCTTGTTATCATCAGGTGTCTTCAATAATGGTCAATCATCACTCAATTAAACACTTATTTATCTCATTAATGCTTCAGTGGGTGGAATAAAAATATGGCAGGACTTTTACTCTCTGACCCCTGGACTTCCCACCTCTGCCCATGTGGTGCCTACATGGAAACCGTGGACAAAAATGTCTGGGCCCCAGTTAGGCAGCCCAGGTGACACCCATCTGGGCCCCACCATGCTGTGTTGGCTGGGAAGCAGGACTCGAACCCGAGTCGCTGACATGGAAGGCGGACCCACATACAAGAACACCAAAGACCACAGTTTCTAGCAAAAGTTTACCTGCACAGTTCTCACTAGCTGGTCTCAGGGTGAAGTCCACCAACTTAAATTGTCGGACAAAACTTCACATTGAGCATTATTTATTTCTCAGTTTGCCTGCAAATCCAACTCCCAGCAAAGGGTGAATTGTTGATAGCACTTCCACATGTTGGAAAAAAGTTTTTTTTTAATACTGAAAGGGTGGATTCTGGAAACCACACCCACTTCAGTATATATCTTTTAAGTTATTAATCAACATTTATCTTTCTGTTAAATTATTTGAATGACTTCTTCAACGTATGTTAAAGCATTTATTTTCCTTTTCAAACACTAGAAAATAATTTTGGATATTGTCTGTACTTCTCACTGAGAGAAAAGAACATGTTATCAGTATGTTTTGGGAAAGTTTCCTGCTCAGAGCAGAGCTCAGATCAACCTCAACCTTGAAGAAGCTGTGAATCATGTGTTTAGATTTCATCTAAAGCTGTGGCTGAAGTCGTAGTTCTTGTTGTTCCTCTGTCCTTCGGTGATTCTGCTCGTTATCACCTAATTATCTCATTAACACCAGCATGTTTCTGTGTTACATTTAACAGCCTGTAGTGTGCACACTGAGCAGTGTTCATTTCATCTGGGCCAGAGGTGGGAAGTCCAGGGGTCAGAGAGTAAAAGTCCTGTCATATTTTTATTCCACCCACTGAAGCATTAATGAGATAAATAAGTGTTTAATTGAGTGATGATTGACCATTATTGAAGACACCTTATGACAACAAGCAGAATCACCAAAGGAGAAAATCACTATTTTTAAGTTACCATCATCGAGGTCAGGGTTTGTTTTAGCTGAGCTCTTGACCCTTGACTTTTAACATTAGATTTCATTTGGGCAGTTTTAACTGCATTAAAACCAACCTGACAAGCAAAGTTAAAAGATGATCAGGTGGTGTTGGTATGTTTTCACATAATCACTATTTGACTCATTTAGAGCCCAATCTTAGTTAAATTTACATTATTGATTACAGCAGCACTGTGATTCTACAGCAGAAGATCAACTTTATCAATACAAAAATATATATTTTTTTAAAAGTTCTGATTAAAAAAAAAACTTTCATCTAAACACACAGACATCAAGAATCAGTCTGTGAATTTCAACAGTGGTGAGAATAATAAAGCATGTTGCAATGACCAAATGACATTCCAAAATGAGTTTGGAACCAAATGAGTTCCAAATGACACTAGTGTCATTTGGAACTCATTTATAGAGAAATAATGATTAAACACTTCAGTGCCCTCCAAAGGCACCATTTTAGGTCATTTCTGTCATTTATTATTCACCCTCATGTCGTTCTACACCCGTTAGACCTTCGTTCATCTTTGGAACACAAACTAAAATATTTTTGATAAAATCCAATGGCTCAGTGAGGCCTCTATTGACAGCAAGATAATTAACATGTTCAAATTCCCAGAAAGCAACTAAAGACATATTTAAAACAGTTCATATGACTACAGTGGTTCAACCTTAATGTTATGAAGAGACGAGAATACTTTTTGTGTGCAAAAAAACCCCAAAATAATGACTTAATTCAACAATATCTACTGATGGGTGATTTCAAAACACTGCTTCATGAAGCTTCGCAGCTTTACAAATCTTTTGTTTCGAATCAGTGGTTCGGAGAACGTATCAAACTGCCAAAGTCACACGAACCAGTGAAATTTCAAAACACTTACGACGTAACAAAGCCTCGTTTACTCAAATCATGTGACTTTGGCAGTTTGATCCATTTCATCAGTTTTGGCCGAAGATGAACGAAGGTCTTACGGGTGTGGAATGACACGAGGGTGAGTAATTCATGACAGAAATTACATTTTTAGATGAACTAACGCTTTAATTTAAAAAGTATGTATTTGTTAGCTGCTGGGCTTCTTTAACTATCCATATTCTTGTGATTTACCCTGGACTACTATCCACATGGTTTGGTTGAGATGGGCAGGATTAATCTTCACCCTAATATGGACCTGCCAAGGTTTTGAATGCATGAATCAACTCTCCTTTTTCAAGTGCATTGCATCACATGTTGACTGATTCAGACAGATAGGATTTTGTGAACCTTTTATTCATCTTGATTTCAGCCAAACTTTCTCTGTTGGATAAACAGGGGGTGAAAATCTTAATGAATTATGTGGTTTTGCTTTGTCATCTCATGGCATTTAGCCTTTGCCAGAACGCATTCTATTCCCAGATGCTAACGCTAATCATCTTGCTCACCACAAAACTCTTCTGTTTGTTTTCCCTTCCATTTTTTTTTTACATGTGTAAATGGAGTATTTTTTAGATAAAAAGTTAATAGTATTTATCAAAACTATTTCATGTATGGTACGCAAAAACCATTTGGAAGACCATTTCCAAAAAATAAAAAGGTAATTCTGAGATAAAGTTGTAAGTCACACATATTTGGGAGATATAAAATTACACTTACCTTTTTATTTTTTCTACTCTGAGCCACACCATATTAGAGGGCTATTTTAATTGTTTTATTGCACATACAACTCAACAGTCTGATTAGTACTGACGAACGTGAACGGAACAAAATTTAAAGGGATAGTTCACCCCAAAATGAAACTCTCATTATTTACTCACCCTCGCACCACTCCAAACTTGTATGACTTTCTTTCTTCTATATGAGATGTTAGCAGAATGTCAGAGTTGCTCCCCTCCATACAAGTGGATGGTGATACAAGCTAATAGTTTAACATTTTCTTTTACATGTAAACAATATGGTTTTCCTCAAACAGCTGTAGTTAGTTAAAAGGAGGTTTACAAATTATTGTACAAATTTAAAGGGATAGCTCACACAAAAATGAAAATTTTGTCATTTACTCACTGTCATGTCGTTACAAACCTGGTATGACTTTCTTTCATCTGTGGAACATAAAAGTTATCTTGAGAAATGTTTCAAAGTTGGAAGTCAAAGGGCTCCAGAGTTGTTTTGGCTTTTAATGTACTTCAAAATATCTTCTTATATTTTCCACTGAAGAAAGAACATTGTGCAGGTTTGGAAATAAACGATTTTCATTTTTGGGTAAACTATCCCTTTAAGTTCACTATTTGACTGTCAAATTATTTTGTGTCCACAAAACCAGTAAATGCATCAAGATTTATTTATTTTTATTTAACATTTGTTCCTTTGTTTATTTTTGCTTCTCATATAACATAATGGACAGTTACTGTAGGTCTATGCGCAGCCCCAAATTTACAGGCTATATACAACTTAAACTTTCTCCATAGGGAAAACACACTATATATATGCGCATATATAATATCAGTGTGGAAGGAGGTCTGAAAAGTTGCCCCAACATATACATAACTGTACATGGTCCCAGAAATTTATAAGAACATATTTTAAAAAAGTTACCACTGAAACAGGACTCATCCATCTATGCGAAAAACAGCCACATCAATTCATCTAAGAATGTGTACAGAGTGTAAATACACACAACTGACAACCAAAATAAAAAAAGTTCAGTGTGTTTTCTCTCACACGCTTACAGAAGCAAAACAAATGCAGGGACTCTTGCGCAACATAATGCTAGTGTGATTTGTAAACCTGGTTTGCTCTTATTGGGACAACTGACAGGGATCACAGTGTTAGTTTTAAATCAAATCTCTGTGTAGGGGTCAGTGCGGCTCAATACAGACATCTTCCCGTCCACGCGTCCTTCACCATCTCTCAGACTCTTACAACTGTCCTGAAGCCTAAAAATGTTCATTTGAGGAACACGAGGTGACATCCATCCACCTTCCAATTGCACGGGAACATTATTAGTCACAAAAACACACACATAAATCCTCTGTGAGATGCATTTGTTACACACACACATCTGCATTGTGCATGAAGGCATGTAATTTTAACACTCATGACATCTGCTACATGCAAAAATAATCTTGTACTGACTGCACATATAATGGACATTTATCACCAGTGGCAAGATGAAGGCATTGAATGTGTTGGAATACATTCGGAAGCTGATGGCTATCTAGTATGATACCCCTCAGCACAAACTGAATTCATACACCATTGAGCTGGATATAAGCTGGTGGCTTTGTTGGTGAATAACTTAGAGTGCAGTTGCAACATAAGGACAATAGGGGGCGTCTGTGCAGCATTGAACAGGACTCCAGATTGACAATGTTAAAGGCACTGCTGTCAGATTCCCAATGATTCACGTGACAGTCATCGAACAAGAGTGTCTATGCCAGCTAGAGCACTACAGATACATCATGTAAACTCCGTAAAAAGATATTTTCTTCTAGAAACATCTCACATACGCTCCAGATGTCAAAATCTAGAAGTCAACTACATGATACTGTACACTGCAAAACATTTTCTTACAAAGACATTTTCTTGTACAAACATCGAGATACTTTACTTGAGAAGCAACGCGACTTGTTTTCTGAAAAATGTATCAAAATTAAATGAGTTTAGGCTTAAAACAAGAAGAAGAAAAAAAAAGATTTTTCTTACCCCATTGACATTTCTTCTTGTTTTAAGCATAAACTCACTTCATTTTGATAGTTTTCAAAAAAACAAGACTTATTATCTTAAGTAATTTTTCTTCTCAAGTAAATGTATCTTGATTTAAGAATTTATAGATAATTTATAGATAGGAAAACAAGACAAAAATACAAAGTAAGAAAATCATGTTTTGCAGTGCAATGATGCTACATCATGCATCAACTATAGTGGTAAAATATGACACCAAACTGACCAGGTAAGTTGATTTTAAAATGACAGTACACCAAAAAAAATGACAATTCTGTCATTTCTTAGTTACCTCCATGCTGTTCCAAACTTGTATGACTTTCTTTATTCTGCAGAATACAAAAAGAAAATATTTCGAAAAACGTCTAGGTGTTTTTTTTAGAAAGTCAGCTGGGTTGAATAATGTTTTGGACCACACTGACTTCCATTGTATGTACAAAACAGTTCTTCATGTGTGTGTTTTGAAGAAAAGAAAGAAAGCCATACAGGTTGGAACAACATGAGGGTGAATAAATGGTCTTATATCTCTGTAGGGACTGCAAGAACTGGTTTGGGAATTACGTCAGACACAACACAGTACATTAAACCTGGTCTAATGGGAGCTGAGAAGAGTATTCACATGAGGTGTGCTGTTAGTTGAGGAGTTAGTATGAGGTATTATGGGGGAGTCCTTTTAAATAAGTCATTTAAACCAGTAGTCACACATAATAGGCTGGCTGAGAGTCAGTTTAGGCTGGGATCGGACCACAGTTTCATCATAATATACTCCACTAGAGCCTAAAACACACTGAGCAGCACACAAGTACTCTAGACTTTGCCTTTGCCCACACATAAAGATAGAACATCTCTTTTTGTCTTTTATTATATATCATTATATAGTATTAGACATTCAATAAATTTCTTTGTGTCACTTTTTGAGTCTTTATATATTTTCTTTTCATTTGGAATGTACTGAGTCCTGTAGTTTTATAGTTCGTTTTGATGCAGTGCCGCAGTCTCAAACGGGGCGGATGTGGTGTAAGTCTAGGGGTCCGACTGTCAGCGCTTCAGGCCAGCTTTAGCGTGCTGACTGGGAAGGAGGGCATGGTCACCATGGTGACCGGGTTGAGGACGGTCTGGCCCACCAGCTGAGGGTGATGGGTAACCACTTGAGCACCCACAGCCGTCTGCTTGGTAACCATGGCGGATTGTGCGGCAGACGCTGAAGTGCCGTTCATCTGGCCGTGAGAGAGCGTGTGCCCGATGTGGCTCATAACCGCCGGCTGCGTGACCGTGACGGGCTGAGGGTAAATTGCAGGAAGGTGGGCGACAGTGATATGGCTAATGGATTGAGGTCCGGGAGCCAGCTGCACGGAGCTCGAGGAGGAAGGGGCGATGTGGGCCACGTGCTTGGAGGAGCTTGGCTGGATGACGTGGTTGATGGTCTGGATGACAGAGGCGTGCGACGCCGATCCCGCGTGAGCAATGACGGAAGGTTGCAGGCTGGCCGTGGTCACTATATGGGTCTGGGCCGGAGGTAGGGTTTGTGGGGCCGGAGCGAATGATGGGCCATTTGGAGCCTGTGCTGGCGTTGAGGACAAAGCGGGAGCTGTGATCGGGGCAGCTGCAGCGACGGGGGATAGTTGAGCTGAGGGAATCGGGGACAAAGTTTTAGACTGTTTGTGTGGGATGGAGATGTGCTGTGGTATGAGGGGCAACGCAGAATGGGTCTTCTTTAACTCTGGCAGAAGCGCAGCAGGCACTTTGAGTAAGGCGTTGGCAGATAAGCTCTCGTCTTCAATATCTTCATCGATGTTATCTTCGCCTTCTGTAGAGACAACAAAATAAAAAGGGTCACAAACATTTCAAATAACGAGTTATGTAATCAGATTACATTGCTGGTTACTTGAAAAACGTAACACATTACTTTTGTATTTATAACAACATTTCTGAGTTACTTTTTTCAAATAATGGTGCTTTTCCATTGCATGGGATGGCATGGTATGGAACGGTACGGTACGGCTCGCTTAAATAGTACAACCTGCTGAACTGCAGTGGAAAAGCGAGACGAGCCGTACCGACCCGAGCCGAGACATTCCATGCAGTGGAAAAGCGCCATAAGTAACGCAAGTTACTTTGTTTTCCCATGTATTTGACTGACAGCTCTCCTGTCCCCATGTTGAGAGAAATTGTAAGAGCAGAGGCGTTGTGTGAACATGATTTTTATTGTAGTTCTAGACTAAATGTGAACTTGCATTTATCATCTCTCTTGCACAAAAACAGTGAAATGCAATCTCAGAATATTACGCAAACCTGCAATAATTAAATGTTAAATTAAATAAATACACATCATGTATTTAATCTCATTTTATTAACCAACGTCTTTGCTGCTGACCTTCGATGATCCAAATCAACCATACTAATAAGCAAAAGTTACTTTAGATAAATCATCAAATTTGTGTTTCTTTTTTTATTGCTGAAGGGTTTGTTTGAGCTGTGCCCTATACTGTACAGGAGTGAATTTACATTCCCTTAAGCCTGAGGCTTATTCATTTCACTTTTGGTGTGAAAGAGCCTTTACATTTGACAAAAATTGAACTTTGTTTTTTAAAACCAAAAAAAAAAAAAAAAACCTGAACAAGGTTAGGTTACTTTTTTAGGAAAGCAACACAGTATTGTAACGCAGTACTTTATAAAACTTTCCCCAACACTGCTTTTGAATGGTAGCATATGCATTCGAAAATGTACAGACTCTCTCTTCTGGACTGAAAAACACTGACTATTTTTTGTTTTTATTTTGAAAGGGGGAGGAGTCCTTGTGCCACCCAAACTTTAATTTAAAAAATACAACATGACTGGACAAAAATGCATTTCTCAGGCAATTTTATGAAGATTTTTTAAGTTCTGTTGGCAGGCATCCTGTCAAATACCACAGAAACTTGCAGACAAAGCCTTTTGCAAGACTAACCTGAGGCAGTGGAGGTAGAGGCCTGGTCATCATCTGGTTGCACAGTCTGTCGAAGAATGCGGTCGATCTCAATCACATCCATTTGCTGGCTCAGCTCGTTCTTCAGCTCAGCCAGTCTCTGCTGCAAGGCAATCTTCTCCCGTGCCAAACGTTCCATCTCATGCTCGTAGTCTTTCTCTTTTCTCTTCAGAGTCTACAAGGGTAAATGGAGAAATAAGCAAGTGAGCATTTATCCCATGCATTAAGAGCCGGCAGGGTGCACTTAAAATCTATAGTCCTCTAAAGGCACAGCTGCAAGAATTAAATGTCACCTTGCTGTACAACAAAAAGCATGTCAATAGAATACAAAACAAGACTAGCAATCCAATGCACTTAAGAGTTGGTGGCTATTTCCTAACCCCCCCTCTATTATTAAAGAAGTCCAGCTAAAGCAAAAGTAAAACATCACACAGAAAAACAAGGAACCAGTAAGAGACGTGAACAGCAGGATGAGTACGAACTTAAAATAGAGAAAGGCAGGTTACGTCTTATGTAAACGATGCTAACTAGTCAATAAAAGTAACTTCAAATGCTGAATAATACAATCATACTTCTAGTAAAGGCTGATGAAATTATTGTAATTTCTTATAAAGGAAGCAACTGGGAATTTCTTAGACTTGTAGATAAAACAGATGTCACATGCTTCTCTGTAAGTGTGCCAGTAATCATCTATAGGCGTTGACTTAAGTTCCTGCTCCTTCCTGGATGTTTCGGTCCAGCTCACCCCTCCCCCACAGTCTGTTTTTGCTTTCATCAGAGCCCTGCCACGGCTCTCTCGTACTCACTCAAACACGTGGATTACCCAAAGCATGACAGCACCTCCCACTTCTGGGAAGGCATTCACTTGGTGTGCACGAGTGCACACGCTGAGTAACATCAGGGGGAGGAGCTCATGACGCAGGAGCTCGGCCAATCACAAGTGGACATCTGGGTAGTGCGAGCGTGCCAAACAAGAGTACATTTCTACCTACTCACATAAACACATAGATACCGATTCAGCTTCACAAACACGAGGTAAACTGTAGATCGGAGAAACACGAAGCTCCAAACACACAGAGATAGAGTGGGAGGGCAGGGACAGAGGGCGAGACACTGCACACAATGGGCAGGGCCTAAGCGACCCAGTTTCCCTGCACTGTCAGCTGACGCATGAGAAACAAACAGGCAATGAGGACACGGCAGTAGCTAAGGCCCTTAAGAGGATGGATAGAGAGAGATTAAGGGGTCTGTGCACAAACTCCACTAAACTAAAAATCACGCTGCTTAAGGTGCTCATCTGATCGGGGAACAGAATGAAATGTGAAGTTAAAACATAATAATATATTTTATATTGTTTTAAAAAAAAATATTTTTACTAGACATATGATTTCAATATATTTACAAAATATTGAACAATATTTAAATATATTTTATATGTAATAATAATAATCTGATAGGGAACAGAATAAAATGTGAAGTTAAAACATTATTAATAATAATATATTTTTAAAAAATATTTTAAAATGAATTGTGTTGTCAATACATTTACAAAATATTTTAAATGTTTTCCCAATATATAAATATATTTTATATATAATAATAATAATAATAATAATAATAAAATTCAGCAATATGTCTGATGAGTGAACAGAATGGACTTTAAAATGTTGTGTATTTTTTTTATTTTAAAAGTAGAGTGTCAATACTATATTCACAAAACTTTACAATATATAAATATATTTTAAATAATAATAATAATAACATTCACATGCTCAGCTTTATGTCTGAAGGATGAACAAAATGGACTTTTGGAAAATATTATGTATTTTTTATTAAAAAAAGATGTAGTGTCAATATATTCACAAAATATATATGTACAATGTTTTTTTTTAATTTATATGTTAAATAATAAATAATAATAACAGTCATTCCCAATATAATAATATATTAAAAAATATGTTATATATTATATTTTTAAATATTTTATTACACAACACAACACAATATTATTATTATTATTATTATTCTTTTATTGAAAAACCTGAACTCTGAAAGCTGGGGTTTATAATGAATCTCTATATTTATGTTTATAATGAATGATGCAAATGAATCACTGAATCAATTAACTGAAAGAGACAGCTTGAATTGATTAATAGAGACGAATTTAACTTACCACCTCTTTAAAAAAAAGAGATGCTATTAAAATATATTTGCACGTTACTGATCGTTAAATGATTAGTAATGTGTTAAATGATCATGAAGTTTGTCTAATGACATGCTCTTTAGGAAACGCAAAGAGAGCACATTCAAATTACTGTGATATGTGCCAAAAAATCGTTGTATATAAAGTATAATACACTTAATGAAACCCACTAATGACACACTAACCCTCAAACAATGAGGAATGACAATGGCCGAGGACACACATATCACACAGCTCATCCTTTCCCAACACCACGTGCGCTGGACAAGCATGGCCCTGCAAAAACAACAACAGCGTGGAAACTAGATCCAGGCCAGACATTTGATATGGGTACAATTATGCGTAGATCGCACGACAGAAGATAAAGAAGGCCTTCCAGCTCGACTAGGGGTCGATAAGGTCTGTTCTTGTGCATGCTGGTGAATAATGACAGGTCACTGGGCCAATCGATACATGCCACTTCCTTTCCAAAGCTCAGTGCGCCCTTTTGCCTCTCAGAGGTGTCAGTGTCTTTGTCTCAGTAAAATAAATGGAGTACTCCACCGTTGTCAAGGCAACAGCTGAAAACCGTCACAGTTGCCGTGGTAACAGGTATGGTGAGCGGGCAGCAGAGTGTGACAGCATGAGCATGTGCTGTCTGTACTGGGCAGAGGTATAAAAAGCCTGTTTGATTGAGCACTTCTCATTGGCTCCATATATAGGTCTAGTGTGCAGGACAGAAGCTTAACGTAACAACACTAACAGAAGGAATCAGAGCAGCAGAACTTAAAATAGTAGGAAAATCTTCACTTAGCCCTGCTTTAAAAACATTACTGACCCATACTATCTCAGCAACTGTTGCCGTCTGGCATTTTCTCAGACAAGCTTTTGCTCTTTTTTTAATATACACTATCGTTTAATGTTTATGAAAGAAGTCTCTTATGCTAAACAAGGCCAAAATTTGATCAAATTATGAAATATCATTATAATTTAAAATAACTGTTCTATTTTAAATATATATTTTTTAACATGTATTCCTGTGTTAGCAAAGCTGAATTTTCAGCATCATTACTCCAGTCTTCAGTGTCACATGATCCTTCAGAAATCATTCTAATATGCTGATTTGCTGCTCAGGAAACATTTATTATTATCATCAATGTTGAAAACAGCTGTACTTCTCATTTTTATGGAAGCTGTGATACATTTTAGTAAGGATTATTTGATGAATAGGAAGTATTTATTTGAAATAGACTTTTTTAACATTATAAATGTCCTTACTGTCACTTTTGATCAATTTATTGCATCCTTGCTGAATAAAAGTATTAATTTCTTGAACACCTTACTGACCCCAAACTTTTGAACAGTAGTGTAAATCAATAGAGGATCTGTGCATTCAGATAGTTTAAAGTTGAATTTTAAGGAAAATTATGGGAAAACACTGTTGCCAGGTCACTTATAACAGGGACACAAGGTATTCATACAGGATTACTGGTTGCGTCCGAAATCACGTACTGTTTCGTAGGAACTACATTTGAATTTAAATTTACTTCACGACCATTGAAAAAGTACATTCTATACAGTACGAATGCATGTAGTGTGAATGAATTCGGACATACTACATCCGCTATGTTGTTACTGTCACATGACCAACTAGCGTCAGTTACATCCCTTCGACTCCATTCACAAATCCTCTCCCGTGGCCTCATGGGATAGGAAAGAGTCCATCGTATGTGCACTTCAGAATCTCACCGGAAGTAGTAAGTCATCCGGGTACTTTTCGCCAACTGTTTTTCGAAAACTATGAATTCGAACATACTACTCTGTTCGCATACTGTTCTTCGCGTACTATATAGTAGAGTATTATTCGATTTCGGACGCAGTCTTTTCCCCAAATCACTTTGCTGCATAATCTTACAATGTCTTCAAAGAAAAACGGCAGATAAAAATGCTTATGAAACACTTCTCATTACACCAAGTTCACGGCTAACTACATGGGTAAAGCTAATAGCACTTTTATGGCCAGGTTAGCTCAACCGGACTACATTTCTACCAGAACACAAATCTAATACTGAATCTCATTGCAAGCATTTCATAACATTAGAGCTGTCTCTGGTCTTTTTTTTACAATTGTGCCCATTCCTTGCTGGCTGTCTCCAGCAGGCCCTCATGGACCCCACCTCGCACCGCTGATGAGGCATGCTGACAGCTCTGTGGTCTGCGTACTGCATCAGGCACAGCTCCAGCTCACAGCTGTGCATGCCTGCCTCTATTAGTCACACACACACACACACACACACAGAGGCTGGCCTGCTCTACAAACACCCAAACCCACTGAACTCCTGATCCGCGAACTGGGGCCCCATTCCCTTCCTCCTACTCCAGCCCAGGACAGCTAAACATCTCCTGACTGAATATGAGTGAGATTTTATCATCTCCTACATGGAAATAACAACATCTGGATGGTGTTTGAGGTGGAGATGAAGGTGAATCACTGTCGTATTTATATTCTGCAGGACATGGAGGTAAAATCAGGTCAGACTAGTGGTTGGCCGATATATTGGCATTCTTTAATTTTCTGCATTGGCCGATAAAGGGGGAAGTGGACTTTAATTTTGACTGTGCTGAGAACGCCATGCATCACAAGCTGCTATTGTGAACTTGCAACTCCACTTCAACAACAGAACAAACATCTACACCGGTTGTAACCGTTGTCGCATTATGGCCCTGTTTCCACCTGGCATTAAAATGTGTTTTGGTCGACTGGATCACAAGTAGATGAGGGAGACACATACTGAGGGAGACACATCTCTTTTGTCCACTTGAGGGTCTATGGGCGGGTAAATGTATGGGCTTTTCAGACTTTTTAAAAGGTTTAAAGGGGAGTGTGACCAAAAAAAATTTGAGAACTTTTAAGATTTATTTTAGGCTTTATCGGCCACCCTGCTATCTAAGATATCAGCATCAGGCATCAGGCATAAAAAAAAAAAAAAAAAAAAGTCAGTATTGTTCCACCACGATCAGAGACAAAACAAGATGTTTTCAACATCTGTCAGAACAGCAGCTCTCAAACTAAGGGTTGAGGAACGAGTTGACTGCGGCTCTTATTAGCTTTAGTAGTTGGTTTCAACTACAAGCCGAGCACATGACCTCCCCCTCCCTCCTCGGCTAATGTGTGCATTTGTGTCGTCACGTTTATTTATATACAAGTGTACATGCATACGATGGATTTGTGTGAGGTAAAAATTAACCTGATGTTGTCACATGCAGTGTTAGATGGGGGAGGGGGGTGTCCTGCGTTTGCAGACTCCGTTCTGCAGAACAAAAGAAGGGAGAGAAAGAGAGCATATGAGCCACGTTGCAGCTCTTCCTCATAAACAAGCCTGCAGTGAAAGATACCCTGTGACTCCAGTCTGAGGCATTTGGTAACTCGGCCTGTTCAAGAACAGCTGTAAATCTCACTGGGTCTCTGGTTTGACGTGGTGCTGAAAAAGAGGAAGTCTTGTACTGCAGCGTGTATTTGTGTGGAGACAGAAAAAGCTCAACCGGCGTCAACAACAATATTTGCCAATCTTTAAATTTATGCAGAATATAATTAGGTCGGAAATCGGAATAAGCATTTTATAACTCCAACAGAGGCAGTTAGAGCAGCTTTGTCATATCGCTAATAACTCCTTTTGTGTTTCACAAGGGAAAAATCCTAATAGTTTTGAGCGACATGAGGGTGAATAGATGACAGAATTTTTTCCATTTAAAGCAAATTATCTGCAGATGGTGCTGACATTTACCAAAAAATACTTGTTGACTCAGTTACATTGAAATTGCAGTAGTTTGTTCAAGACAAATGGGTCTTTTAGCATGCGTAGTAGGAATCATGTGATCCTGCCCACAAGGACAAGCAACTAGTTTCTGCAAAACATGATATAGATGACCAATTGACCCGCACTGGCATGACTCTACTGCTGACACACACTGCTACACAAAGACAGGAAATGAATCAGGTGGATTTCACAGGATTCCTTCTGGTTTTGCACATCCTGATGATATGATCCTTCTGATCGTGAGACATCAGGGTTGACGGCAACATAAAAATCCTGTGCATGTGACCTTGTAGATTTCACAATCCACCACAAACCATCCAAAAACAAAATCTCAGTACTATTATTTGGTTTAAACAATACATCAGTCACACTGAAACACAATGCACTGCTTCGCAAAACAGGTCCTGCAAGGTTCCTTAAATAAAAGGCAGCAAATAATGCGGGGGTGTCAGGGATGTGGCTAAACTAAGACGGAGCGCTACGAGTGTGCCGTGCTGCGGCAGGAACAGCAGCTGGAGGGGGGCTGTCAAGGGGGGGTGACGTCACACTGCTCTGTCTAGCCATGTGCTCGCTACTCATGTGGCCGCGGCAGGGAACATGATGAACGAGAGACTGGGGGAAGGAGAAAAAAGACACAGAAGGAGGGAGAAATGGAGGAGGAGCTCTGAGCTTAAATGACATGGAGAGAACGGCAGGGAAACTCCTGAGACTTATCAGGACTGTAGGATAACATTTAAAGCAACAGTCACCATAATCTGCTCACTGTCTGGACTATGCTACTATTATAGGACATAAAATGAGACTAGTATAGCATTAAAAATGAATATAAATCTGCAGAGTGCACATTTGTGCATTGCAAAACAACAATATGAAGAATGAGTCAAAACCACAAGGACTGCTGTGACTAGTTCCTAAAGATTTTCCACGACGAGCAAATTTCTCTGAATATTCAGAGAAATGAAACAAACTTTTTTCAAGCTTTTTTTCACCCCAGTATGTTACAGTGTTTTAGTATTATTTAATATTTGCTTATTTACTTAAAAGTATTTAACCATTTATAGTATAGCTTTTATTTTAATATTTTGTTTTCATGCAAATTTTAGTAATTTTTGTAGCTTTTATTAGTTTTTAATATTTCTATATAGCTTTAAAGTAATTTTTATTTAAGTTTTAGTAAATTTAGTAGTAAATTATTTAAGTTCGTTCGTTAGGCGATATTCCTAATTTTCATTTAAAGGATTAGTTCACTTTAAAATGAAAATGAACCTAAGCTTTACTCACCCTCGAACCATCATAGGTGTATGTGACTTTCTTCTTTCTGATGAACACAATCTGAGTTATATAAATAATTATCCTGACGCATTCAAGCTTTATAATGGCAGTAAATGGGACCAACGAGTTTGAAGCTCAAGAAAGTGCATCCATCCATCCAACATAAACATACCCCACACGGCTCCGGGGGGTTAATACAGGCCTTCTGAAGTGAAGCGATGCTTTTGTGTAAGAAATGAAGTAAAATATCTAGCTTCCGCCAGACGCCTTCAGTATTCAACCTACAAAAAAAGTGCATCTGACATTGCGTCAATTGTGCTTTTTTCGTAAGTTGAATATGGAAGGTGTAGGACGTAGCGTAAGTGTTGTGAACCGCGAGAGGCATTACACTTTCTTCCTGAGTTGAATATGGAAAGCGGTCTAGCGGAATGTATTTTTAACATTAACTAGCATCACAAAATACTTCTAAAGCATTTAATAAACTTAGTTCTTTTCAACATTTACTAATACATTACTAAAATCTAAAGTTGTATCTGTTAATATTATTTAAAGCTGCAGTCCGTAACTTTTTTGATAAAAAATGATCCAAAATCAATTTTTGAGCAAGTACATAACCAGCCAGTGTTCAAAACTATCTCATTATCTTAGCTCGATTCACAATGGTAAGCTTGTAATAATGTTTTATAATAAGAGCGACATGGTGGATTTCCGCGGGAAATTCGAGCATGCAGCATTTTCGTCTTTGCGTCATTACGTCACGTCTGTAAACAGAAAGAAGGAGTCCAGGCTAGTCGGCTTTATCATGTGAGGATGCTTGTTGTACCGGTTCATTTATAGCCTTCTCACAGCAGCTGAAATAACTAAACGTATAATTTTGATGGCGGATTGTAATCCAGAAAGGTTCAAATGACAGCATGATTTATCGTAGGTCTAATGCTTTTTTCCTCTGTTGGTCAAAACAAAGGCGGCAGAAATGTTACTTGTTCAGATGATATTTTCCAGTGAAAATTCTTATATTGGTCATACTTTCAAGACGTAGAATATGTGATTCTGAAATACAGCATCCACACCGGTGCGGTGACTGACAGCAAGCATTAGATTCATCCGCTGAGGAGTCGTGCCGATGCACAACGCACGTAATGATAACTATTCCGCATATGACTGCAATCGCAGGTTTCAAACAGAGATGGCGACAAAGAGATGAATGAAAAATTCCGGACTGCAGCTTTAAAGGATCTGAGATAACATGAACTAACAATTAACAGTTGTATTTTTATTAACAACAATTAAGAAATACTGTAACAATCGTATTGCTCATTGTTAGTTAATGCATAGTCTAAGTAAGCAATAGGTACGAGAGGCTGTGCTGTATCGTGAATAAGTCACGGCTGAAGGGCGTAGTTAGGCACGATGTGAAGCGGAGTGCCTGCAACCCCTTCAGCCGTGACTTATTCACGATACAGCACTAGCCTCGAGTATCTTATTGCTTTTATAAAATGGTTACCACACAATACAATTATTAAAGCCAGAAATATGTATCAATGCAACTTTCATGAAGTAAACTTTTTCTAAAAGCCTTCCTTCCACCAGAAAAAAATAGTCGCTGACCGTGAACAGCAACAGAAGTTACATTTTCATGCCATTAGATGGCGGCAAAGAGTGTCTTTATGAGTGTGTCAGTCATTGTTTTGAACACAGAACAATACGCAACTGAAAAATGCTTTGACTAGCGCTGTCAGTCACGGGAAAACCCCTTAACTGTTAAAAGGACAGGATAATACATCAGACATTTAAACAGATTTATTATTATGAACATAGGACTGACCTGAAGGAAAATGCTAAATCTGAATGCAGGTAATAAACTCAATCATCACACAATCTCTTTTTCACAATACTCTGCTACATAATACAGTAAGCTTCAATGAACAATATCAATTGAGAACACAGAATCGTTGGGTGAAGCGGTCATAGCCGTGTTTTATCATGAATAAAACACAGCTATTGACCAATCAGAATCAAGGACAGGAACTAACCGTTTTATAAAGTTAACTAATGGGACCTTATTGTAAAGTCAACACTGGTATCAACACTGGTATGTTACCGTCTGGCAGAAACACATAAGCATTGTCGCAATTTATCCTGTGATAAATAAATCAATCTATTACTTCACTTTGGATGTCAAAAAACAGATTTGGCTCATTGTCACAGGAATATGTGAATCAGGTCCCATGAAGAAAAATAAAATGAAGAGTAATCTCATCAAGCAATCCTCTTATCCAGTTCCAAGAGAAGCTGATTGGTCACTGAGGGGAGAGTGGGAGGGGCCACGGACCGGAGCGCATGCAGAGGCAGAAGCGTGTAGGTGAGGCACGCGTGCCTGCCTCTGCCCATGGCCCGTGGCTGGCCTGGACACACACTGTGCCACCGCCAACAGAAACCATCACAAAACACACGTACACACAAACACAACACTAATCATTAAGAGAGAAGCCCCGTGACCTGCACGCACACGCTAATCTTTTAGCAGGAACACAGAACAAAACAGAAAGAGAGACGGAGAGATAATGGCTGGGAAACAGCTCAAATCACTGACTGACTAGCTAAAAAATACACAACTTCTCACAAACCTGTTGTCCAGGAAAAACATTCGAAGACAGTAATTATTCAGAGTCAACAATAATAATACATCCAGAGTGACTAACTAAACAAAATGTTGCGTTGCTGTTTTTGTCACACTCCTGAAAGGTCCTCTCAAATATAAAGTTGGGAATTCTAGTTGAATTTAAGTTAATTGGTTTGTTCGGACAGTAAATGGATTGTGAATCTAAACAAACTGGTTCAAAAGCTTATAATGTAGTTAACTATTTTATAAGTAACGTATAGTGTAGCTAAGTACTTCTTTATCCAGTAGATTATAAAGCTACATTTTCATACTAGATCTCAAGATTAATTGCATTTAATCAAAAATATGATTTTCCAAATACAACAGAGTCACATTTTCAAAAAAAACGTTCAACCTCCCAGCATACTGATCAAATCCTAGCAAATGGCAGGTTGTTTTCAACAGGCCATGTGCTTTAAATAAATACACCTTAAGCCTGGTTGAGCAACCGGCAGCAGAAAGCGGGAAAAGCGATAATGGGTCGGTCTGTCAAATCTACCAATGTCTAGAAGCAAGCGGCTTAAGGGAGGGAGGGGGTGGGTGATGGCGTCGGGGATCCAGTGACACGAGTTCTGTTTCCACACTGCCCTAGTTTCCTGCACGTCTTGTGGCTCGGCTAAATCAAATCCTTTGATTTGATTGGATTTGTTCTTCTTCTAAAGGGTCTGCCTGTAGGCGCACGCATGTGTGAATGAGGCGCTGGTTTAATCAGATAGAGCAAAGCTTATGATCTCGGTTTACATGAACCAAATGAAGCGATGGCTAAGGAAAGGTGCTCTGCTCACGCTGCAGGAGAGCAGCAATCCATTTTCAAACAAACTCAATTAGTGATCTGTAATCTCTTGTGCTTAAGATCATCCAAACAAGCCCTTGAAATAACTCATGTTCAGCTTATTAATATTCAGACAAAACCACTGCAAATATCAAACTTAAGACTGCCTCATCGTGTGGCATTCCCTCCTGCTTCTGTATTGTTAACGTGTAAATATACACCTCAAGTCAAGGTCAGATGACATGGGAAGAGATGTAGACATACAGCAGACAGTGAGCATCTAAACCAAGATCTATCACCGCAGACAGTGTTGAGCTTACCTGAATGTATCTCAAAGCACTTCTCAGAACGCTCAGATTGGAGGTCTTCTTTTCATCAACATTAGGGATGTTCTTCTTCAGAGTCTCAAAACACTCCTTTAAATGTGCACGTCTGAGAAAAAGGAAATCATTTTTAATTAGAGAGAAGTTAGAAACGACAAGGGTTTTTCTGGTGTCAGCATTCACTTATTTTATAAAAATGTGTATATTATAAAACACTTATTACAGGTAATAATTACTCAGGTATTACATATAACGTTTTAATTATAACAATATAAAAAGCCAATAGCAAAATCTGTTTATGATAAGTTTGTATATCGAACGATGGCGATAGTTTGAAACTCATTCAAAGGTTGGGGTCAGTAAGTTGTTGTTTTTTTAAACATTTAAAACATTTAAAAGAGCATTACATATAAATACTGTTCTTTTGAACTTTCTATTGATTAAATAAATAAGAACAAAATCAGCACCAAATCGGCATATTAGAATGATTTCTGAAGGATCATGTGACACTGAAGACTGGAGTAATGATACTGAAAATTCAGCTTTGCATCACATGAATAAATGACATTTTAAAATATATTCAAATAAAAAACAGTTTTAATTTCACAATATTATTGTTTTTCCTGTATTTTTGATGAAATAAATGCAGCCTGGGTGAGCAGAAGAGACTTCTGAAAAAAAAAATCTTACCCTCCCCAAACTTTTGAATGGTAGTGTACACCTTCCATCACCTTCTATGTAGAAAAGCATTAGGTAAACGGCATTTAAAGGGATAGTTTACCCAAAAATAAAAATTTTACTCACCCTAGTTGTTCCAAACCTGTGTGAATTTCTTTCTTATGCTGAACACAAAAGAATATATTTTGAAGAATGTCGGTAACCAAACAGTTGATGGGGCTTATTGACTTCCATAGTATTTTTTCCCAATGTTTTTTCCAGGTTTGGAACAACTTAAGGGTGAGTAAATGATGACAGAATTTTCATTTTTGGGTGAACTATCCCTTTAATAGTGGTAATCCAACAGCAAACAAAGATGACCTTACCTATTTTTTTCAAGCTTATTGTGCACTTCTCTCGTTCCTGCCCTGTAAACACATCATAGAGTCTTTAATAGTTAGCTCCCAAACATAACACAAACTCACAGCCATAAAAGCAGCTATAAAAGTTTTCTTGTGATTCAGTCTTAAACATTGGTTAACATGGTCATAAATGACAGCTTCACGCCCTGACTCACCCTCCAGGTCTTTTCTTGCCGTCCAAATTACGGTGGTCATCAGGCGGGCTGGGTTGGGCTGAAGGAGGTCCAGGCTGGGGGAGAAGTGCATGCTGGGAGGCCGCGATGATGGAGCCCGGGAAGGTTTGGAGCTGCTGGGCCAGTTTGGTGCTATTGGACTGAGACAGTGATGTAGTTTCTGCCTTCACCTGAGACGAGATGAGGGGGCGCTGGTGGAGCGCCTGCTGGTTTGGCAGCGAGTGGGCGTCTTTTCTGGGTGGCGTGAGGCGGGGTGCTGCCGACGGGCTGAGAGCTGTGGTTGGGGGTGGAGGGAGGGCGGGAGGAGTGGAGGATACCACAGGGATAGGGATGACCGTGATGGGCATCGTGGGGGGAGGGGGAGGGGGTAGAGGCTGGGCCGGGGCAGGTATGTGGCAATGCTCAGGTCTGGACTCTTCCACCCAGGTCACATGGTTCATTCGAATGGGCTGAGTATAAGAGTTGACTTCTGCTCTCCGCTTCTCCGCCTCCTGTTCACGGCGCCTCCTTTCCTGAAGCTCATTCTCTTCTGTTGAAAGAAATATAGGAAAAATATCATGAATTATGCAAATTCAATTACACATAATAAAAAATGTATAAAGAATGTACCAATATTCAAATTTTGGCTGATACTTATAAACCGATTATTTTCATGCTATGGCAGATAACCAATGAATGGCCTATTTAAAATAATATATTATGTTGTTTAATTAAATTAAAAACCAAACACTAAAAAAATAATTAATTAATATTCACAGTACGAGAAATGGATATTAAATTTGAGATTTGTTAAAGATTACATTTAACTGTTATGAAATTAAGTGAGCGTTAGATGACGGCAGTGGTAATTTAAATTAACTCCATTCAAAATGAATTAATTTTCAGTGTTATTTTAGTATTATTTATATATTACATTATATTTACTAATATTTTAAATTAGCTTTTTATACTTATAATTTTCATTTTAATTTTTAAATTAAATTTTAATAATTTAATTTAGTTATGTAGATTGTCATTTTTATTAATTTTTGTTTTTTTTTAATATTTATATTTAATTTATTTTTATATCAATTTTAGTCATTTTAATACTTCACCACAAACTAGTATTTCAGTTAGTTGCCAAGGCAACATTTCTAATTTTTTCTTACGTTATTTAAGTTTTTAATCTAATATTTACATTTTATTTGATTTCAGCCCTATTTAAATTAACGGAAATGATTTCTAAAATTTTTAATTAACGATAACACTGCCCAATAGCAATAAATTAAAAAGACAATTAGCCAATAACCAATACATGATGGTCAATTATTTTTCTAAAATTAAATAAACGCTTATTTTATTTAGCGTTTACTCAAAAATCATTACAAATCTGTAAACAGCCAATATATCAGTCAATAAACATTCAGGTAACATTTATAACAAACATAAACGATAAAAAATAATCAAAATGGACGTCCTCTGTGTCTGCAGTCTCTCTCAGTATGATCCAGTAAACAGTGTTCAAGGAAATGTAAGAGACTGAACTATATGTTGAACACTGCAGGTAACCTTTGACCTCACACATATGATGTGATGACATCTCATCTAAACTAGGCCATATAATGGAGACAAGGCAGCCACAAATCAATATAGGTCAATAAAGCAGCCTGAGATTATATCTGTCTCAGAGTGAATTCCTTTAAAGGAGCTTTTGTGTGCGTACAGACAAATAAGTGTTACTGGTTAACAATAGAGGATAGAGAATACACTGTTAGAGCACACTGTGTACAGGCTTCAGGCTAAAGTTTCTCTGGCCTAAATGGAAACACGATGCTTGCCCCCCTCCTACCACACTCCTTCTTCAGCAGTGCGACTCCAAAACACCACAGGACGGCCTTCTGAAACTTGCCAAACCTTCAGCATCAATTATACATGCCGTTGCACCCTGCTTGACACCGTTTAAGAAAAGCAGACACAAACAATTTTTCACTCAGAGAGGAGAACTAGAACTACAGCATGTGATGCACTAAAGGACTTCTGCTGCTGTTCAATAGTAAAGCAATTAGAGAAGTTACGTCAATTTTAGATGAAAAGATTGCTCCCAGACTGAACTCAGGCTGAAAAACTTTTTTACCCCCAGCTGAATGTTTATCCCTGTTTAACGTGCAAACCCAGGTAACTAAAAAGTAACCCATTCGTAGTAGGTTGATTTTCAAGTATGTACATACACACACACACACACACACACACACACACACACACACACACACACACACACGCGCGCCATAAGATTTTAAGGTTTGTCAAAGACATCACTTATGGTCACCAAGTCTACATTAAGATAAATTTGTTGGAAAATACCTTTAAAAAATATTATTACAAACAGTTTACTATTTTAATATATTTCAAAATATATTTTATTCCTGTGATGGCAAAGCCGAATTTTCAGCAGCCATTACTCCGCATTAACACTGAACTCACCTGATAAATGTATAGGCTTTGCTCAGCTAAAGTGCATTTAGATATTAGCTCACTGTTGTAGCGTTGAAGAAGAATTATCAGCAGTTTTATGGTTAATCCATGTCAAGTCATTCCAAAAGCTGTCTATGCCAGGGGCGTTTCCTCCGAGGAGGCAAGGGAGGCATTGCCTCCTCAAAAAATTGGATGAGAAAATAATCCATATTACAAAAAATGAAAATATTACAAAATGTGACATTAAAAAGTCTATAAATCACTTGTTTCTAATGTAACACTGTCCAACTGCGACACAGTGGGACTAAAGTTACAGCGGGAGTCCGCGTCTCTCTTGCCTCCCCTGAGCCCATTGAGTTTTAACAGACCCCCTAAAGCATGCGGTGGGTTTTGTGGGGGGGTGACTGAGAATGAATGGAGGAAAGTGGAGCTATGATTGGTTATGGTTGGATATGATTGGTTTGTGCGGTAAATCCCGCCTCTTGTTGTGATCCTGCCTCTTGTTTTGTGTCAACAAATTGATGGCGGTAATGGGAAGACTAATTAAAAGTTTTGAAGTAATATCACTTTAATATCAGATGTAGGGCTGGGCGATATATCGCATGCGATTGTCACGCGCATTTCGTCAGTAAAGCCGGTTCCCTGATTACCGCGAAATCGCCATCACCTGCTTTCAAATGGAGCGCCATTTAATAGACAGAGCCGTAGTTCACTGACAAGCTACGCAATATCGCGTTCATTATCGAAGGCGATTCATCTGCGATAACGAACGCGATATTGCGTAGCTTGTCAGTGACCTACGGTTCTGTGTATTAAATGCCGCTCCAGGTGATGGCGATTTCGTGATAATAAGGGAACCGGCTTTACTGACGAAATGCGCGTGACAATCGCATGCGATATATCGCCCAGCCCTAATTAGATGGATATCAGTTCACAAATAAAATATATTGTTTAAATTATTATTTTGGAATAAATTTAAAAATGCTTAAAAACAGATTTATGCTTGGCTTTAATAAATAGATTATATACATTAATAACATTATGTAAAAAAAGAAAAAAAAAGAAAAGAAAAAAAAAAGAACTGTATTTGTTTTTTTGATGTAATGTATATTTAACCAGAAAAATGTGACAACATTAAGTGTCACTGGGACATGAATTTACATTTGATTTATAAAAAACAAAACACAAAATAAAACAGGAAACAAAACTGCTTACTATCAGCAAATTAATGCCAACGTAAAAAACACATAAAAAATGTAGAATTGCACAATCGAATGCTACTTGTTTTAATAAACCTCTTAACGCTCAGGGTAGTAAAGAGGTCACAGGCATATGAGGTGCCCTAGATAAAATGAAAAAGACACAGGTGTGTGTGCAGCTGGAACGTCATGAATCTCATTAGGGTGAAAAGCCGGACAGCATCAAATCATGTGCACTCAGAAGATAATGAGACTTTTAAGACAGACATTCTTATCGAGTGTGTCAGCGAAGGGGGTGGTGAAAGCGCTCCAACCTAATCTCAGCCAATCACAGCACAGCAATCCACCCCCAACCAGTCACAACTATGCTATTTGAACAGCACAAGCTTCCTCCTGCTGAAAAGAGGTGTGTGGGGGGGGGGGGGGATGTCTAGTTCCTATGGAACCAAACAACCAGTTACCAGAATACACAAGGGAGGAAGCAAATACACATGAAAGGCAAGTCTTTCAGGTCAACATGAATGAAACGTGACTGTTAATACGCTCCCTTTCCTGACAATGGGACTGTTAACAGCTGATTAATGAGACATTATTAACCCTGAATGCAGAATGAATTTTTATGTTTCACTTTTCATTGAATACTTCTAATTTTATCAGACAAGGAAGAGAATCCCTCAGGTCTTTCTTTACATAATTCCCTTGGACAAAAACACCTGACTGTCCAAAGTATTTTGGTATACTAATACACCTACAGAGGGCAAAGGGTAACTACACAGGAAATAACTGTCCACCGGTGTACAACGCAATTTACAGCCCAGATTAACAAACTGCTGTCTGAATGCTTTTACAGAGTCACATGCTGAGTAGAATTACAGTCAGCTATGGTGAAATATACAGAAGTGAAACTGATCGAAGGGATTTCTACTACAAGCTTAGACTGGAGTAAAATACATGTAGCGTGTGTTAGTAAAACAAAAGAACATTTCAATCCTGTAGACTATGCCTATGAGAGGTTATTTGGGGCAGACATATCAAATGAGAAATAGAAAATCAGCTGAAAATCAATTAAGCGATGAGTTATAATTTGGATAAGTGTCTACTTCATGCAGCATGAAAAATAGTGTTATTTTTAAATACAATAATGCACAGAACCACCTCCTGACTGGGAGTGGCCAATATCGCTATTATCTTCGTAATAACATACTAAATAAATGTTTTTCATTTTTAAAAATCAAACTAAACATTATTATAAATCATTATTTTTAATATTATCAACTACTGTATTTTTATTTATACATTTTTTTTAAATAATTTTGATATTGATAAATATCTTGAGTTCTCAATTCATTGTGTGACCTCAAAGTCAAGGAAATTCTTCATGAGAATGTCATTCTTTCAGTGCTAAGAGCAAAACGATGATCCAAAACTGCAGAAGTGCGTTATATAACTGCAGTACATTTTGGAAAAGCAAGCAGGGGCGTTACTGTCCTACTTTCCCCTCTGGTTGTAACCCCCCTCCCTACACAGAGTAGCGCCTGGCGCGCACATGGAGGAAAGTGGGAGGGCCCTGTCCACGCGGTTTTCACAAAAAGGGCGTGGCTATGGCAAACATGTCACCCGGGCGCTTAAGGGGCGTTGCTATGGCTGACACGTCACCGAGGCGCTTCGGAAAGCGCCAGTGGATTCATGCAGCGCGGGACAGAAAACAATAGTGAGATAAATAAACCATACACTACGGCGCTGCAGAACACCCTACAAAAATTAAATAACACATTATATGCATTCCTTCCTACAGAAATGATGCAGACGAGAGCTGCGTAATGTGATACTTGGGTCATTATGTAAAGCGCAACTGGCTCTCGCGCACGTACTTGTAAGCCACCGCCCTTAAAAACAAGCAGGTATGTTTTCCTACATCGACACTGCAATAAAGTGTTCACGCACTAACTACCCCAACAGTCAAAGCAGATAAACACACATTCTCTGCATTATACTGTCACTATGCGGAAAAACATCAGTTTGCTACACTAGAAAGTACGCTTAAGGATGCTATACTAGTTTTGTAGTCTTGTTATTATCGGATTATTCTGAGAAAATCTTTCATGTTGTCACGCACTACACCGAATCCTGTAATCACACAGCCTTGTGACAGACATCACATGCAACAATGTTTCATATCAACCTGCTACTCCATTAGAGAACAACACTGATTCATTAAAGTGACCCTCTGCCTGTTATAGAGCATTGCGTCCCCATATTTTTCCTTTCTTACCACGTGCTTTCTGTTGTTGCAGGGCTTGCAATTCCAAAAACTTCGCCGCCTCTAAAAGCGTCTCGATACTCATCTCTGTTTCGTGTTATGGTCCGGAAAACGATTGGAGAAATTAATTAAAATGCTAACTAGCTAGATTCAAATGCGTCTGCTCGGGATCCAATCTTGTCGTCTATAAAAAAAAATAATAAAATAAAAGGAAAGACGTGACTGGATCCCCCTTGAAGTCACTCTTCCACGCACGTAGAGGAGTCACAACAAGATGGCGGGTGATTCAGTCAACACATCGGGCCATTGTACAGACAGTTTGGCTCCGCCTCCTGCTTCAGTGACTCCGCCCCGCGCACGCTGGTATTTCAAAACACGGAGATGGCAGTTCTTAATCCTAATCGCATGTTTTCGTCGAATTACGATATAAAAAGCGAAATGAAATATTGTCGGTAATACGTATACTACCCCGGTTCTTGTCTATTGGTAAAAAGGCCGACACAGAACGCTTAAAATGGAAATGTCAAATCCAGGTTTTACGCAATACACCTACACATACCACGGCTCAGCTTGATTAATAAAACATGAGATTAGAGCAGCCAATAGGAAAGCAGACACACAAGGCATGGTATCTGCTCACATGGGTGTCATTCTACGCACGCCAAAATAAAAAACGAAAATGCAACCTGCAGACAGACCCATGGTGCTGAGATTAGGCACTATTCAAATAGACAGCGAGTATCGATAAACAGTCCGCAGTAACATGATTTGCTTGTTTAAAACACTTTCTGTGACAAAGAAACAGTTCTGAACATAATATAAGGACCCTTGGGGTCCTCAAAATGTAGGACACACATATTTAACAGCATGCACACACTGTTTACAGCAACTTTATATATTAATATAGTTAAAAACTAAATGTTTTTGGCCTCCCACACTACTTGACATTAGATAAATTTCATTTTCTGTGACCAGAGATATGCATCTTTTCTACAATAAAACATTTCACCACATTAACATTTACGACATTATACCCTCATTTTGAGGAATAAACACCACTTCATGCTGCTGTCCACTGGAGATCCTATCAAAGTACCACAGAATCTTTTTCCTTGCTGCCATGATACATGCACTGACTGAATAAAGGGCAAGTCATGTGACTGTATCCATGGTAACCGGTGAGGCAGTGTACTGCAGGACAGTGGGGAGTCTTGAAGAGAAGGAGAGAGGACAGAACATTATGAATGCTGCAATGCACTGACCAAATATCACAAAAAGGGGAAAGGGTCTATAAATACACTCTATTATTGACAACTCCAACAAGTTACAGCTCCTCGCCACTGAATCTGAATTCTCTCTCATACTTTCACTGCAATTTCCCACATTACTTTTTAAATAGCTATTGCATTTGTAGTCAAACCAATTCATTCAAAAGGAGAAACATTACAAAAACAGTGGAAATCATTTTGTTTATATCTTTCTGAAAAACAGCCTTCCACTTGAGATCCGAAATCCTCTGCTTAGCACGTCAAGTCATTCTTCATTTCCTTTTAATCACTTGAAAAGGTTAAAACAAAGGGTATGCAAACATACTCATAAACCAGCTCCAACTTTATACTTTCATATGACTCTCACATGCATGGCAAACTGTGAACAAATTCCTTAACTTAAGAAGCTGCCCCTGGAGCAATTAGAGTAGAGCTTGTTTATCCTAGGAAACCTTCACGTGACTCTCCGTGCACGTTATCTGCTCGTGGTCCTGTTGCTGACTGCTGCTGCTTCCTGTTATGAAGCGCTGCTCCTTTTGGGACATTTGTACTGACTCAAACTTCCTGTGATACAACCAAAAAGGCATTCCAGGGAGCAGAAATGCTGAGGAGCAACACAACCTATTATTGGATTATTTGGCTTTCCAAATGTTTTTATTTGGTCAAAGGAATCAGTGGGGGGCAATCTTTGTCCTGCATTTGTGGGTAAACTGAGTTTGGGTTAGTCAAACACAGGTTCAAAAGTTACTATTAATTAATAAAAAATGAATTAATAAATGTATTTAAAATAATTATTAAATTATATATATATAAAAAATGACAAAGCATCCAAGAAAGTCAAAACATTTTATTTTTTAATCATATTTTAGTATTTTATATTTGATTTAAATGATTAAACTTCAGAGGAATGCTAAATGTTTAAAGGATAATTTTTGTTCAGTAGAAAATTATGCAAAATAATAAAATAAAAAAAAAATAAAAAAATTGTAGATACATTCACATTTCTTTAAAGTAAGCATGAAATGAAAACTCGCTCTGTTTTATTTAATGCATATTATAGATCACAGTGTGAACAATACGGAAGAGGATTAGGGCCAAGCAATAATAAAAAATAAAACCATCTTGAGATTAAAGTTGTTAAATTTTGAGAAAAAACTCGTTAAATTTCGAGAAAAAAGTCGAGATAAAATGTTGAGAATAAACTCATTAAATTACGAGAAAAAAGTCGAGATAAAATGTTGAGAAAAAATCTTTAAATTTCGAGAAAAAAGTCGAGATAAAATGTTGAGAATAAACTCATTAAATTACGAGAAAAAAGTCGAGATAAAATGTTGAGAAAAAAATCTTTAAATTTCGAGAAAAAAGTCGAGATAAAATGTTGAGAATAAACTCGTTAAATTTCAAGAAAAAAGTCGAGATAAAATGTTGAGAATAAAGTCGTTAAATTACGAGAAAAAAGTCGTTAAATTATAAGAACAAATTCGTAATTTAATGACTTTATTCTCAATATTTTATCTCGACTTTTTTCTCGAAATTTAAAGATTTTTTCTCGTAATTTAACAAGTTTATTCTCAACATTTTATCTCGACTTTTTTCTCAAAATTTAACGAGTTTATTCTCAACATTTTATCTCGACTTTTTTCTCGTAATTTAATGACTTTATTCTCAACATTTATCTCGACTTTTTTCTCAAAATTTAACGAGTTTATTCTCAACATTTTATCTCGACTTTTTTCTCGTAATTTAATGAGTTTATTCTCAACATTTTATCTCGACTTTTTTCTCAAAATTTAACGAGTTTATTCTCAACATTTTATCTCGACTTTTTTCTCAAAATTTAACGAGTTTATTCTCAACATTTTATCTCGACTTTTTTCTCAAAATTTAAAGATTTTTTCTCGTGATTTAACGAGTTTATTCTCAACATTTTATCTCGACTTTTTTTCTCGTAATTTAATGAGTTTATTCTCAACATTTATCTCGACTTTTTTCTCAAAATTTAACGAGTTTATTCTCAACATTTTATCTAGACTTTTTTCTCGAAATTTAACGAGTTTTTTCTCGTAATTTAACGAGTTTATTCTCAACATTTTATCTCGACTTTTTTCTCGAAATTTAACGAGTTTTTTCTCGTAATTTAACAAGTTTATTCTCAACATTTTATCTCGACTTTTTTCTCGAAATTTAACGAGTTTTTTCTCGTAATTTAACAAGTTTATTCTCAACATTTTATCTCGACTTTTTTCTCGAAATTTAACGAGTTTTTTCTCGTAATTTAACAAGTTTATTCTCAACATTTTATCTCAACTTTTTTCTCGAAATTTAACAACTTTAATCTCGAGATGGATTAATGTTTTTATTATTGCTTGGCCCTAATCCTCTTCCGTAGAACAATTCATCAGTGAATACGTTTTATTTTTTAATTAATTTTTGTTTTACTTTTAAATGTTTCATCAAAATGTCATAACTTAATCTTCCGTTAAAAACAACAGACTTAAGACATCTTAAAGTTCAATCAACAACTGATAGGTAGAACCAAGTCCCTGCCCTACTTTTTTTTTTTTCAATAACACTTGGATGTTCTATCATAATATGAAAGAAAAAAATCTGTTGCTACTTTAAAAAAAATTGTGACAATATTATTATACGTTACAATATGTAATTGCCAAGCATTACAAGGACTGAATTTCTTACTTCTGCTGAACACAAAAGAAGATATTTTGAAGAATGTGGTTAACTAAACAGTTGTGGACCCCATTGACTTCCATAGTTTTTTTTTTTCTTTTTTCTCCATACTATGGAAGTCAATGGGGTCCACAACTGTTTAGTTAACCACATTCTTCAAAATATCTTCTTGTGTTCAGCAGAAGAAAGAAATTCATACAGTGTTGGAACAACTTGAGGGAGAATAAATGACAGAATTTTAATTTTTGCCTGAACTATCCATTTAAGATCTGCAATAAGTGATTTGGACTGGCAATTTTCCCTGAATTCGTGAATAAAATAAATGACTGAGTGCACCTTAAACCAAAGTCACAAAGACACTGACAACAAAAATATTTAAAATATTTTTATTACAAACGTGATAAAATTTAGTTCAAACAACGTTGATCAGTGGCTAATAAAACATCTGATAGTGGAGTTTTGTTTCATTTAGAGTCCATTTGGTTTGGAGTTTAGTTTCATTTACTGCTGTGAATCTGTGTCAGAAAAGGGAAGGAAACGTTAACAAAGCCCATGTAGTGTTAGGTGGGTTTGGCTACCTGTCGGAAGAGAGAGTTCTTCAAACAAGTGCAGAGCTGGTTCATCAGATCTTTATTTTGCCCTTCCACCCAATGCATCTCCACCACCACATCATTCTCTTCTTCCTTCACGTTCACCAGGCACTTGAAGAGAAAGTGCTGTACCGTCTCTGGGTTTTGAGGACCGCTAACATCCGCTTCTTTTGGTTCGGTGGGGGATTCCATTGGGACGTCAGCACCTTTCTTTGGGTTGTGCTGCTCGTCTGTCTCCTTCCCGTTGCTGCCCTCTGCTGTGGTTTCCTCTGGTGCTGGAGTGTCTGTGTCAGGGACAGATGGAGCAGAGGTATCCATGGCGGAGGCCGGTTGTGCTCTAGGGAGCTCGCGCAGATGTCGTCCCTGTTCTCGTCTCTTCTGCCGTGCGTGAATCCAGGTGTTCTCCACTGCTGTCAGGAAGAGGCTAAGCTCCGCCTCTCCACAAGGAACCCGCTTGTGAAGTATCTGAAGATGGGAAGTTCAGTGTTAAACAATTGTGTCAACCACTGTCCATATAGAATGGAAGCTTGTTTCCGCCACTAAATAAAAAAATAAAAAAGGTAATTGTGACTTTCCATCTCACAATTGTGACTTTTTTTCCTCGTAATTGCGAGATTTAAACTAATGTCCAGTTGTGAGGGGAAAAAAGACTGTTTTTTTCTCAGAGTTGTAAATTTATATTTCGTAATTCTGATTTCATAACATGCAATTGTGAGTTATAAAGTCAGAATTGTGAGATATAAACTCGTAATTCGGAGAAAAAAAAACAAGTAACAAATAACAAGCAATTACAAGTTTATAACTCACAATTCTGATTTTATATCTCGCAATTCTGAATTTATATCTCGCAGTTCTGACTATATAACTCGTAGGGGTGTGACGAGACAGGTATTTCACGAGACGAGACTCGAGATTGAGTTCACGAGACGAGACAAGATGGCGAAATACATGACTAGAAAAAATATTCTGCAGGTGTATTTGAAATGTTTAACTAATCATCTTGTAATGAATGTAATTTCAGTTCTACTTTCTGAGTATGAAAATATGCAGTAAAAGACAACAATACTCAACTACTGTAAAAGGTTTTGCCACTAACTCAACTGACTTGCTTCTCTTCTGTATGATTTCAGTCTCTTCAGATCTTACTGTACATGATTTATGAGCTTCTACAACTTTTGACCTCCTAACTGAACTCCTTTCCACAAACTGATCATAGAAATAAAAACAGTATAAATAAAAATGGTAACACTTTACAATAAGGTCTCATTTTTTAACATGAATTAACCAACATCAACTAACAATGAGCAATATATTTGCTACAGTATTTATTCATCTTTGTTTATGTTAGTTAATAAAAATAGTCATTCATTGTTAGTTCATGATAGTTCACAGTGCATTAACTAATGTTAACAAATGAAACCTTATTGTTTGTGCTTAATAAGATTAAGAGAAAACTGTTATTCATTTTGGTAACACTTTAAGTGCAACCATGATCGCACTCTCTCAATATTCAAAGTGCAAATAAGACCACATTTTTCTTTGATACAGAGCTAAGAGATGGTTACAACTACACTGCCCAGCCTAAAATAGCTTTCATATTGAGAGATATTTGCATTCATCAGGAAGCCGCTTTCAAATGCGGGGTATTGAAATTGCGTTTGAATGCGCCCTCGCGTTTACTTTCACTTTCGCGATCGTGTGTACAGTGGCATGAAAAAGTATGTGAACCCCTTGCAGAATCTGTGAAAATGAGAATTATTTTAATAAAATGAGAGGGATAATAAAAAATGCATGTTATTTTTTATTTAGTACTGTCCTGAGTAAGATATTTTACATAAAAGAAGTTTGCATTTAGTACACAAGACAAAACATTAGCTGAATTTATTAAAATAACCCCATTCATAAGTATGTGAACCATTGATTCTCAATACTGTGTGTGGTTACCTGATGATCCACGACTGTTTTTTTGTTTTGTGATGGTTGTTCATGAGTCTCTTGTTTGTCCTGAGCAGTTAAACTGAGCTCTGTTCTTCAGAAAAATCCTCCAGCTCCTGCAGATTCATCAGTTTTCAAGCATTTTTGCATATTTGAACCTTTTCCAGCAGTGGCTGAATGATTTTGAGATCTGTGTTTTCATACTGAGGACAACTGAGGGACTCAAACACAACTATTAAAAAAAGGTTCAAAGATTCACTGATGCTCCAGAAGGAAACACGATGCATTAAGAGTCGGGGTGTGAAAACTTTTGAACAGGATGAAGATGTCACAATTTTTCTTATTTTGTTTAAATATAATTGTTTTTCATTTAGTACTGCCCTTCGGAACCAACAGAAGATACTTGCATGTTTCCTGGCAGAAAAATTAAGTACAATTTACCTTGATATTTGAATTCAAAAGTTTTCACCCCTCGGCTCTTAATGCATCGTGTTTCCTTCTGGAGCATGAGTGAATGTTTGAACCTTTTTTAATAGTTGAGTTTGAGTCCCTCAATTGTCTTCAGTGTGAAAAGATGAATCTCAAAATCCTACAGCCACTGCTGGAAAGGGTTCAAATATGCAAAAATGCTTGAAAACTGATGAATCTGCAGGAGCTGGAGGATTTTTCTGAAGAACAGAGCTCAGTTTAACTGCTCAGGACAAACAAGAGACTCATAAACAACCATCACAAAACAAAAAAACAGTCGTGGATCATCAGGTAACCACACACAGTATTGAGAATCAATGGTTCACATACTTATGAATGGGGATATTTTAATAAATTCAGCTATTGTTTTGTCTTGTGAACTAAATGCAAACATATTTTATATAAAATATCTTACTCAGGACAGTACTAAACAAAAAATAACATCCATTTTTTATTATCCCTCTTATTTTATTAAAAGAATTCTCATTTTCACAGATTCTGTAAGTGGTTCACATACTTTTTCATGCCACTGTACTCTGTATATGGAGCGGCGCCGACCGTTATCTAACTGAATTAAATGTTTTTTATTTAAATACAAAGCAAAACGACAGTGGAGGCGTAATGTAAACGTAGCGGTGACATGATATTCTTTCCTAATCATCCTAACACTCTGTCATGGCAACATCACGAGACTACGGCTGCGTTCGAAAACTGGAAAATGCTGCCTTCTGAGGACACATTTCAAGGTAGTAAGGCATCAAGGCACGTCCGAATCCAATGTTAGCTTCACTTCCTGTCTCATGAGATACCTTCCTCAGATCGATTTTTGAAGGAAGCATGGATGTATCCTTAGCTGCCTTTGATATCCCACAATCCTGTGCTTTCCATTCTGTGACAGTTGAGCTAGAAAAATAAAGATGGCGTCCGAAAGTTGCGTTTGCTGCTCAGTTTGTGTATAAATGCACGATTTTGACCAACATATTTCAATTTTGATATCATTTCTATCGAGAAATTACTACTGTAATAATTAAATATTTGTTTAGTTCTCACCAAAGCTCGCGCTATATTGCTGTAGATCATTAAACTGTTACACTGCCTCAGAAGTCTGTCCGAAATCAGTTTCGTGAGGTACCTTCATGCACAAATGCTGCCGTACAAGTCATTCTCTTATAAGATAGCGAGGCAGTGAGGCAGCAAGACAGTTACCTAGGTTTTCGGACGCAGTCTACTTTTCGCCTCGACAAGAAATCTCATCACATTAGAGATCTCATCACACCCCTAATAACTCACAATTCTGACTTTATAACTCGCAATTCTGACTTTACAACTCGCAATTCTGACTTTATATCTCGCAATTCTGACTTTATATCACGCAATTCTGACTTTATAACTTGCAATTCTGACTTTATATCATGCAATTCTGACTTTATAATTCACAATTCTGACTTTATAACTCACAATTCTGACTTTTTAACTCGCAATTCTGACTTTATAACTCGCAATTCTGACTTTACAACTCGCAATTCTGACTTTATAACTCGCAATTCTGACTTTATATCACGCAATTCTGACTTTATAACTCGCAATTCTGACTTTATAACTCGGAATTCTGACTTTATATCACGCAATTCTGACTTTATAACTCGCAATTCTGACTTTATAATTCGCAATTCTGACTTTATAACTCACAATTCTGACTTTTTAACTCGCAATTCTGACTTTACAACTCGCAATTCTGACTTTATAACTCGCAATTCTGACTTTATATCACGCAATTCTGACTTTATAACTCGCAATTCTGACTTTATAACTCGGAATTCTGACTTTATATCACGCAATTCTGACTTTATAACTCGCAATTCTGACTTTACAACTCGCAATTCTGACTTTACAACTCGCAATTCTGACTTTACAACTCGCAATTCTGACTTTATAACTCGCAATTCTGACTTTATATCACGCAATTCTGACTTTATATCACGCAATTCTGACTTTATAACTCGCAATTCTGACTTTATAACTCGCAATTCTGACTTTATAACTCGCAATTCTGACTTTACAACTCGCAATTCTGACTTTACAACTCGCAATTCTGACTTTACAACTCGCAATTCTGACTTTATAACTCGCAATTCTGACTTTACAACTCGCAATTCTGACTTTATAACTCGCAATTCTGACTTTACAACTCGCAATTCTGACTTTACAACTCGCAATTCTGACTTTACAACTCGCAATTCTGACTTTACAACTCGCAATTCTGACTTTACAACTCGCAATTCTGACTTTACAACTCGCAATTCTGACTTTATAACTCGCAATTCTGACTTTATAACTCGCAATTCTGACTTTACAACTCGCAATTCTGACTTTACAACTCGCAATTCTGACTTTATAACTCGCAATTCTGATTTTATATCACGCAATTCTGACTTTATAACTCGCAATTCTGACTTTATAACTCGCAATTCTGACTTTACAACTCGCAATTCTGACTTTATAACTCGCAATTCTGATTTTATATCCAAAATTCTGACTTTATAACTCGCAATTCTGACTTTATATCTCGCAATTCTGACTTTATATCACGCAATTCTGACTTTATAACTTGCAATTCTGACTTTATATCATGCAATTCTGACTTTATAATTCACAATTCTGACTTTATAACTCACAATTCTGACTTTTTAACTCGCAATTCTGACTTTATAACTCACAATTCTGATTTTATATCACGCAATTCTGACTTTATAACTCGCAATTCTGACTTTATAACTCGGAATTCTGACTTTATAACTCGGAATTCTGACTTTATATCACGCAATTCTGACTTTACAACTCGGAATTCTGACTTTACATCTCGCAATTCTAACTTTATAACTCGCAATTCTGACTTTATAACTCGCAATTCTGACTTTATATCACGCAATTCTGACTTTATAACTCGGAATTCTGACTTTACATCTCGCAATTCTGACTTTATAACTCGCAATTCTGAGTTTACATCTCAATTCTGAGAAAACAAATTGTGAAATATAAACTCATAATTGCAGGAAAAAAGTCAGAATTTTGAGAAGTCGCAATTACCTTTTTTGTTTTTTATTTCATGGCGGAAACAAGCTTCCATAATATGGTAAACCTACAGTGAGTCAGTTTGGGAAAAAAGTGTCTGCTAAATAACTCACAAAGTAATAATGATAATAATAATAACAACATTAATAATTATTATTTTTTGTTAATTTAATAATAATTATTTTAAATTAGTTATTTAATATTAATAATAATATTACCATCCTTACCATTTATCCCTGATAAAATAAATGGAAACACACCAATGTTTGAAATTAAATCCATTTTCCATTCTCTTTTTATTTACCTTGAGGTCTGTGAGGATCTTCTCCAGCCAGGCAGTCACACTCTCTGTGGGGCTGATGTCAGTGCAGCCGATGCTGGGTGCCTGCGCCTGTAGCTCCGCCACAGTGGGCTTCAGTACAGTGAAGGTGAGGGGCTTACGGGCCTTCTCCAGCTTACGCTTCTTACAGGGGGGTGACTGAGAGAGAGATTTAGAAAGAAAATGAGATTTTGTTAGATAACCTAAGAGTAAGACCTCATGTAAGAGGTCTGCAGCCAGCAGCATTCAACACACACACATACAAAAGATGCAAGAATAGCTGGTTGCCAATAGAGGGCAGCAAAACACAAAGTTCACCTTGGCCTCGAGTTCAATGAATAATGCTGTAGCTATCTGGAGTCCTTGTGGCACTCATGTTTGTCTGCTGCTGTCAGATGAATAGCACACAGTTTCACAAGAACCAAGAACACTGGGTAACGACAAACCCATCAACCCCACAATGACAACAAATCAACCCATCTGATTAACAAACCACACTTGTTTGATTTTTATATCAGTGTTATTGCTAATTAAAATTAAAACTATTAAAAAACATTTCTATTAATTGAAATAAATCTGAAATAAAATATGAATATTAGATGAAAAACAAATGACAAAAAAAAAAAAAAAAAAAAAAATCACACCTTGGCAACTAAATGAAATAGTTTAATTTAAAGTATTACAATGACTAAAGTTAGAACAAATAAAAATAAATAACTTTAAAACTTATAATTTTAAAAATGACAAAAAGTACCTAAAAATGACTAAAAACAAGCCAAAATTAAAAATAAAGCTAAATCTAATTCAAAATATTAATAAATAATATAACACTGTATATAAATAATACTAAAATAACACTATTTTAAATAAGCTTGAGACAGACTAGTATAAAACATTAATGTATTTGTAATTAAAGAAAAAAAAAGGACGAAACTGATGATTTCTCTGTAAAAAAAAACAACCAAATTGCACCCTTACATTGTCTTTTATTGTTATATTTTAACGCTGAAGCACTAATTCTAGTCTATTTTATGGTATGTTTTTACAATTCTCTGTGTATGTGTATTATTGCTTAAAGGTGCCCTCGAATGAAAAATTGAATTTATCTTGGCATAGTCAAATAACAAGAGTTCAGTACATGGAAATGACATACAGTGAGTCTCAAACTCCATCGTTTCCTCGTTCTTTTATAAATCTCATCTGTTTAAAAGACCTCCGAAGAACAGGCGAATCTCAACATAACACCGACTGTTACGCAACAGTCGTGGTGTACGCCCCCAATATTTGCATATGCCAGCCCATGTTCCCAACATTATGAAAGGCATTACACAAGGGCAGCCAGTTAACATCTGGATCTGTGCACAGTTGAATCATCAGACTAGGTAAGCAAGCAAGAACAATAGCGAAAAATGTCAGATGGAGCAATAATAACTGACATGATCCATGATATCATGATATTTTTAGTGATATTTGTAAATTGTCTTTCTAAATGTTTCGTTAGCATGTTGCTAATGTACTGTTAAATGTGGTTAAAGTTACCATCGGTTATTACTGTATTCACGGAGACAAGAGAGCCATCATTATTTTCATTTTTAAACACTTGCAGTCTGTATAATGCATAAACACAACTTCATTCTTTATAAATCTCTCCAACAGTGTAGCATTAGCCGTTAGCCACGGAGCACAGCCTCAAATTCATTCAGAATCAAATGTAAACAATATAACAGTATACAATACTCACATAATCCGACGCATGCATACCGCATGCATGACGAACACTTTGTAAAGATCCATTTGAGGGTTATATTAGCTGTGTAAACTTTGTTTATGCACTGTTAAAGGCAAGCGCGAGCTCCGTGGGCGTGGAGCAGGAGAATTAAAGGGCCAGTAGCCCTGAATCGGCTCATTTATAATGATGCCCCAGAATAGGCAGTTAAAAAAATTAATTATAAAATATCTATGGGGTATTTTGAGCTGAAACTTCACAGACACATTCAGGGGACACCTTAGACTTATATTACATCTTTTTTTAAAAAGTTCTAGGGCACCTTTAATAATTTTTTGTCTTTATACTTATTGTATTTTTCTGTGTTTTTAGCTATTGTAAAGCACATTGGACAATGTAGATTGTATTTAATTGTGCTATATAAATAAATTGCCATTGCCAAACTGGGCTTCTACATTAAATGTAGTTAGGCTGCAGTCTCCATATATATTTCTGATTCATATGCCCTTGTAATATGAGTGTTACCTGATGTGTGTTTTTGTTTTCGCATATTATGCAAAGGAATATATGAATGAATGCAGTAAATAAGTGTCAACAACAAAGCTACCCATGGATTCATTTTGGCATTATAAGTGCTGCCCTAGAAAAGAGACATTTGTGTCTGAACAGCTCAGTGCAGTATTAGTTATCTTGTGCTTAAAGTAATTTATGATGTATAGTAACCACTGAATCATGCTGTACTGAGACACTACATGCACAGCGCAATAAACGTGGCGACAGTCATATTTGACTTTTCAAGCTTTCATCACAGCTGATTTACAAGCAGAGGAAACAGAAGCATTGCTCCAGTCACATGTCTCTTTCCTCCTCGAATAGAGCATCTGTTGTTAGAGCAGATAAACGGACAACATGACTCATCACAAGCCAATGGACCGACCCCCTCACTGCCGACTAACACACCACACCCATCATCCACTACTGCAGTCATCCATGAGTGTTAACAACTCACCAGACAAACACCTTTCATATTTAATCTTCCTGTGGTCGTCTTTTTTTAGATAAGAGCCATTGTGTTGTGGTCTTTGTAACCGTCAATCCTAATACAAGACAAATCACACAGGCAATCTGGCATCCATCACAGCATCTTACTCCACTTAACACCCCATTGCTTCTGTCCTGTCTGGATAAACAATACGTTTAGTACACACTAGACCATACATCTTAACTATCTTCCTCATATACCATAACTACATTAAGCAGATTTGATTTAGGCACAGTCAGCTAGTTATAGTGTCTGAATAACTCCCTGTGCTGAAGTTGCTGGTTCTGCCGTTTGTCAAATTTGTCATGTCTCAACAGACAACGGTTAAATGATGGTTTCCAAAAGGGTCATTGTCAGGGGGACACAACCAGGAAGGATGTTCCTTGGGGTCCCCCGAACCCTTGTTTGAAAACACATTTTAAGGTAGAAAATGTGCAAAATGTATTTAAGACATACTGTCATCATTTACTCACCCTTTCGTTGGAACACAAATTAAGACATTTTAAATGAAATCTGAGAGATTTCTGTCCCTCCATAGACAGCTACGCAATTACCACTTTGATGCTTTAAAAAGTTCATAAAGAGATTGTAAAACGAATCCATATGAACTGAGCGGTTTAGTCCAAATTTTCTGAAGAGACACGATCACTTTATATGATGAACAGATTTAATTTAGAGAAAATTTCCGGAAACTTTCCACGGGAACTTAACCTGGGGAATTTTGGAAATATTCCAATTTGGAAACTTAACAGGAATTTATGGGAATTTACGGGAATTTATGGGAATTAATTGGAAATTTTGGGAAATTTATACAGATTTATAATATTTATATAAAATGTATCATATAAAAACAAATATAAACATTTTGTTTGGTCATAACATGAAATAACAGTTATTTATTTTTCATATTTAATTAATTTTAATTTAGTAAATATGTAAATATATTTTTATTGCAGCAATTGTTATGTGTTATTTATTTCAGTGTCACATGATCCTTCAGAAATCAGTCTAATTTTGCTGATTTGAAACTTATTTGTTATTAATCATTGTTGGAAACAGTTGTGTTGGCATGTTAGAATGATATCTGAAGGATCATGTGACACTGAAGGATGGAGAAATGATGCTGAAAATTCAGCTTTGATCACAGAAATAAATTATATTTTTATGTATATCAATTATTATAACATTATTTTAAATTGTAGTTATGTTTCACAATATTACATTTTTTTCTGTATTTTTGATCAAATGTGCATGTCATGGACTGGGGGAAGCACAGTGCATGCAGGGGGTGTGGCCTCAATAGCCCTGCAGTTACTTAGTGCCGTGTGAGGAATGTGAATGGTAAAAAATTAAACTAAAATTGCATTAAATATGGTTGTTTTAACCAAAATTATGTTGCAAGATGTTTTTTTCAACTACATTTAAGTACCCTGTTATATTCCCTGTTTATTCCCATTAATTCCCATATATTCCCGTTAATTCCCATTTATTCCCGTTAATTCCCATGGAAAGTTTCCAGCTTTGAAAATTCCCGGAATTTTGCAACCCTAAAAATTAACCAACGCACACATCCGTTGTGGTAAGCAGCAGCTCAAGCATGTTCTCCTGAAGTGTGATAACCAACGAGGTTCATTCTCGTGTCAACGTTTGTTAACAAAAGTGAAGCTTTAAGGTCTTCCAGCAGTGTTCTTCCAAAATAAAAGCTATTAAGCTATTAAAAGTTAATTATTATTAAATTTTTGCTTCTCATTTTACAGTACAGTAGTATTATTGCAGCAGTAATATTTCGCTATTGATTTGTTTAATTTTTAGACTTTAAATAATTCAAATACAAATATTTTGAATAATAATTATTATTATTACTCTCTATTTTACAGTTATTGCAGTAGTAATAGTTTTATTTTTTCAATAAATGTAATATAATCTACATTCTCTAAATAATTCATATTATTGTATATTACGATATGTATAGTCATATTGAATGGAGGGAAAAAACAGGTTCACATGCCTGATTTTAAAAGATTTAACATTAAGGCGGTTCCCCTTTCAGTCCAGCATCCTTCTCCAACACAAGAGGGCGCCATTTTCTGACTTTAAGTTGTCAAACTCGGCTAAGCATGACAAAATCATCCCACAGACAAAGTAAAACCTATTTAAACAAAGCATACCTAAATTCACAAGAAGTAATTCTGTAAGGACTATATACTGCGAAAAATTAAATATGATCAGACTACCTGCATCTTCAGTGTTTTGCCTCAGATGCACTGAGCAGGATGTTTTATAGATTGTCAAAAAGTGCAATCTCTACCCATTTGTGATCAGCACATAATGGATGGAAACAGATGAACACACACATCGATCCACACGCTCCCTCTTAATTAATTTCTATCAGTCTTAATCAGAGCGATGCACTGCTTTTATCCCCTCTTCACCGTGAATTATAACCCCCTCCATTCTGTCCATTATTTATCCAGCGACACATTTGCTCTAAGTAGGTTGAGTAGATCCCGCATTAAATAGCTTCCGCTCTCAACACCGAGCCTCTTGATGTGTCTGAAGGGGCCTCTCTCGTAAATGTACAAAAAAAAAAATCACGAGCCTTGGGATTTTCACTGCGGTGAGACGAATAAAAGGTCATTATTCAATTATTGAACACAAGCAGATGAGTGCCGCAATGATCAGCGGTTATCCACGGATGCTGACAACTGGGCTCATTCTGCCCCGCTTTACACTTCCCCCAGTACTGCCTCCCGCCTGCCGACCTTTGACCCCTCAGCCTTCACCCCCACTGTAAATCCACTGCTTCGACAGCCTCATATCCCAGGCACGATTTCAGCACCGCAGGGTCCTTTTCAAACCCTACCTTTTTTGTCTGAGTCTTCACTGTACCCCCTACCTCTCATGCAATACATTTCACTGTCAAAGAGATTGATCTAGCTTCTGTGCTCGCTGCTAATGGGGCTCAGCTGGCTTCAGAGAGGAAGAATGGACACAGGAAGCAAAAAACAACACGAATGGGAGAGGGATAAAGCACAGAAGGATGCGGGTGCCATCCAGTTCTAGACATGTCCGTACAGCCCTAGAAATCTGCTGTATGAGGGCAGAGCGGCTCGCAGACAGATATGTAGGCCAATCTTTCTGCTCAAGTGCTTGTGAGGAAAAGGGCATCTGGGACTTGGGGAATTCTCTTGAAAGACTATAACAAATCATCCCACCGCCCCCTTCTCCATCCCCTCAACCCTTTTTTCCCTTTTATAGCTCTTTTTCCCCTCTGAAGTGCGTGACTATATAGCACCGTCACCCTGTCTGGGCAACTGTTGCTAAGAAGGAGGTGCGCCGTGCCTTAGGAAGCAGGTCAAGTGTATCTGATGGAATGGGCTAAAGATGCATTATTAAAGAGTGCCGAGCACAGTGAATATTCAGCAGGTGTTGCTTTCCCACACACAAAAATCAAACAGTCTAGGGTGCATGGGTTATGTGAGGACTAGCTGAATCTCAACTAGTGCAGGAAGTGCGGAAAGCTTACAGGCACAGGTACGTCATCATAGAAACTCCAAGCCAGGGCCCAGCGCATGGTCCGACCTTGACAGAACTCCGTGTGTGTTACTTTGGAAACCTGTGAAAGAACAAAAGATGATGATCTCATCAATGATGATTCAAACACAAAACAGGCAATGAATCTTACAAAAACTGTCTGTATGGGTTGTCCAAGAAATAAAACATTAGGAAAAAAAGGTAATCTCTTGCCACGAGTTACAACCCATGTAAACATCTTTGTATTCTTTCATGCTAGAGTTGCAACCCCTTCAGCCGTGACTTATTCATGATACAGCACTAGCCTCAAGTACCTTACTGCTTTTATAAAATGGTTACCACACAATACAATTATTAAAGCCAAAAATATGTATCAAAGCAACTTTCATGAAGTAAACTTTCACTAAAAGCCTTCCTTCCGCCGGAAAAAATAGTCCCTGATAGTGAACAGCAACAGAAGTTACATAATTACGCCATTAGATGGCAGCAAAGACTGTCTTTATGAGTGTGTCAGTCAGTAGTGAAGACTTTTACGTTGAAAAGTCTGAAATGTTGTGAACACGGAACAAGACGCAACTGACAAATGCTTTGACTAGCGCTGTCAGTCACGGGAAAACCCCTTAACTGTTAAAAGGACAGGATAATACGTCAGACATTTAAACAGATTTTTTATTATGAACATAGGACTGACCTGAAGGAAAATGCTAAATCTGAATGCAGGTAATAAACTCGCTCACTCAATCTCTTTCTCACAATACTCTGCTACATAATACTGTAAGCTTCAATGAACAATACAAATTGAGAACAAACAGTTTACATTGCTAAGAGTGGTTGAACAGAACCGTTGGGTGAAGCGGTCATAGCCGTGTTTTATTGTGAATAAAACACAGCTATTGACCAATCAGAATCAAGGACAGGAACTAACCGTTTTATAATTAAAGTTTTAAAATTTAATTTTTTAAGCAAATTTAAAAATGAAAATCAATTTTTATGCAGTATATTATAATTTTGTGATGCCTATATTTACTGATGGCAATTAAAATGATTGATTTTGCTTGTTATTTTTAATTTACACATAATAGTATAGTATTGTAATATTGGCCTTTTATGTAATTTTCATTTAGTCCATTCAGTCCATCCCTAAATCATTCATTATATTATATTATATTATATTATATATATATATATATATATATATATATATATATATATATATATATATGCATTGCAGTAATTGGCCATTTTGGCCATTTAATATAATTTACCATAATTGGCCATTTTGGCCATTATATTGCATTGCCGTTATGAGTAATGCAGTATTTGTTTTTACATTACAGTAGGTTGCAGATGTTTGGAGGAAGGGGATTAAATATGCTTGATTGTCACAATGCAAAAAAAAAAAGAAAAAAAGAAGAAGAAAAAAAAGATAATACTGATGAGAAAATGACTTGGGGAAAGACTATATGAAAGCATGTATGTGCAGAGTCTATGACCACCACCAGACCCTCCCAGTAGGCTTCAACACAACATTATAGACACAGACCTGTCATTCACACAGTGGGGAGTGTGTTTTAACAGATATGTGGGTGTTAGGGGTGAACTATCGGGTGAAATCAAGTCGAACCGCTCTTCAGTAAAAAACACCATCCGAGTCTGACCTTTGCAGGCAGAGGGCATTTAAACAACAGATAATAGCAGAGAAAAAGGAGAGGGGAAAGTGAGAGGGTGAACGAGAATGAGAGAAAGAACCTCATTAGCATATTAATTACAGCCACAGTGGCGAGAGGAGGAAGCGGCCCCGTCTGCTGGACGTTGGCCAGGAGCACAATGACTCTAATGAGGGGTGACAGGACTCTGACACCTTAGAGATGAATCAAACGACACATCAGGCCTGAGTCGAGCAGACTGACTGACACCAGACTAATAACCTGTGAGCAGGACGAAAGCCTTTCATTCACAGATATCACAGCGTTCTGACTGTACAGACACAGGCGGAGGTAATGGAGAGGGGCTGGAGGGGTGAGGCGAGAGCTAATGATGCCTAATGAACTAATGAAATCTACTCCATTAGCGCTCCCTGTCGTGGTACGTTTATATGCCACGCTAGTGAAACTCATTAAGATCAATTAACCTGAAGTCTTGGGGAAACGCCCACTCATTTATCTATAAAGGTCCTACAGGAATATTAAAATAAAATTGGGATGCACAATATATTAGTATAATAGGAGTTATCAGCCGATATGACAGATTGTTTTAATTTATCAGTATCTGTCTATTTTGAATGTTTGTGTAGGCGCATTTCCCATATTTTTACATTTAGATTTACATTTGCCATCATCTACCGCTCACTTAAAGATAATCAATAATTTATATATATGAATATAATTTATTAATACATTGAAATGTTTTTACATTAACATTTTTTAGCAAATATAAAAATATAATAAAACATATAAAAATATCACTGTATATACACCAATGTTACATTTACTAGTGGTATATAAAATTATTGATTTTTTTTTTTTTTTTTTACACAAAATAGTAGAATTTTAATATTGGCCATTTATCAGTTATCAGACATAACAATCAAATCATAAATAATATACTTGGTAGCATTTATGATTCTTCATTAATTTATGCAAAACAGTATAGAACTTCATATATTTGCCATTTATCGGTTATCAGATATTAAATTTTAAAATCAGTCCATTCCTAAATATATATTTGTATTGCATTGCAGTAATTAGAGCACAAAGTGGTCTAAGAAAAACTCACCCCTTGTTTCCGCAGCTCATCTTTCAAAGGTGCAAGGCTACACTTCTTTCCCAGCATGCAACTGTACCACCTGAAAACAGAAAAAAAGGGGTTGTGAAACCACCAGCCTGGACACCTGATCCATGGGAGCACATCAAATAAACCACAGGAATCAGAGCCATGGGTTGAATATGGGCTCACTCTGTGGGAACGGTCAGTTGGGCTACTCTTTATATTTTTAAGATATGAGGCTCAATGTTTAATTAAAAACCCCACTTTGACAGGGAGCTTTGATGTTGCACATGAGACAAAAATCAATGCATATCCTTCATTATAAAAAAAGATGAGGCTTCATCAGACAGTGCCCACAGAGAGTAGGAGGATAACACGGCCTATGCATAATTGATTGGTACTCAACCCTTAATTTTCTAATTCTTTTAGTTTCCTAAATTGACAGAAACTTGCTTTTAATCACTGAAGAATATCTTAAAGGTCAACATGAAGCATTCACCCATTTTATGTCTGTAATATGACACTGAGTTTAACAGGATATTTAATGAATAAGTGTAGGGCAAGGAACGGATTGGACTGTAGAAAGGGGGTGTTATATGTCAGAATATAGCCAGACGTAAACACAAATTTGTTCATTATAGATGACAGACGGCACCATTGAGTATGCATGAGCAGAACGTGGTGGCTGAAGGTCAAGTTCACTTTCAAGAGCATCTTGATGGTAACATTTCTTCTTCAAATTCATCATTATTTGCTAGTAGTACCATAACTTTTTTTTTTTACAATATCATTAACCTGCATTATATTACTGCTTTTTAGAAAGATTTTAACTATTTTAAAGACAAATATTACTATTTTGCTATTTATGGCTTCATTACCTATAATAGTAGCCAACAATAATGTCTAAATTGCTATTTAAACATCAAATTAAATATTAATTTGATTTAATACATTTTGTGAATACACCGATCAGGCATAACATTATGACCACCTTCCTAATATTGTGTTAGTCCCCCTTTTGCTGCCAAAACAGTCCTGACCCGTCGAGGTAGATCTCATGAAGGTGTGCTGTGGTATCTGATACCAAGATGTTAGCAGCAGATCCTTTAAGTCCTGTAAGTTGTGAGGTGGGGCTTCCATGAATCAGACATGTTTGTTCAGCACATCCCACAGATGCTCGATTGGATTGAGATCTGGGGAATTTGGACTCGTTGTGTTCCTCAAACCATTCCTGAACCATTTTTGCTTTGTGGCAGCGCTGAAAGAGGCCACAGCCACCAGGGAATACCGTTTCCATGAAAGGGTGTACATGATCTGCAACAATGCTTAGGTAGGTGGTACGTGTCAAAGTAACATCCACATGGATGGCAGGACCCAAGGTTTCCCAGCAGAACATCACCCAAAGCATCACACTGCCTCCACCAGATTGCCTTCTTCCTATAGTGCATCCTGGTGCTATGTGTTCCCCAGGTAAGCGACGCACACGCACCCGGCCATCCACGTGAGGTAAAAGAAGGACAAAGAAGAAACATGATTCATCAAACCAGGCCACCTTCTTCCATTGCTCCGTGGTCCAGTTCTGATGCTCATGTGCCCACTGTTGGCGCTTTCGGCGGTGGACAGCGGTCAGCATGGGCACCCTGACTGGTCTGCAGCTATGCAGCCCCATACGCAACAAACTGTGATGCACTGTGTATTCTGACACCTTTCTATCAGAACCAGCATTAACTTCTTGAGCAATTTGAGTTACAGAAGCTTGTCTGTTGGACCGGACCAACACGGGCCAACCTTCACTCCTCACATGCATCAATGAGCCTTGGCCACCCATGACCCTGTCGCCGGTTCACCACTGTTCCTTCCTTGGACCACTTTTGATAGATACTGACCACTGCAGACCGGAAACACCTCACAAGAGCTGCAGTTTTTTGAAAAAAAAAAAAAAAAAAGTACACAGGGTCAATTCTGACTCCAAGCTGACTTTAACAACTAACAGACAGTCGTGTAAAGACTCTCTGCTGTAGACTGACTTTTGTTGGGCGGCGGTTTTATCAAGGGGCAATCTACCATAAGAATGAAGGAGTATAGATGAACACACATATGGAGCCTTAGGGGCCTGACAATCATTTCATTTTGTGTTATGAAATATTAAAGAGCCCTAATATCCACACGTTCTCCAAACTGGAGTGGAGGGAGGCTGTGTGGCACCCCGGCACATGGCACGCTCTGCTAATAATGGGGTACTCCAGCATCTATCAGGGCTTGAAAAGAGGGTGTTTATGCATTCTCTTTACTTATCAGGCCCTGAGGAGGAAGTAGTAACAATTACAATTTCAATAGCACAGATTGTTTGGCATGAGGAAAAATCAGAGTTGTATTTAGGATGTAAGCGAGACAGGAGGGGCTGGAGGAAGACTGGCAGTAATTACAGATCTGAGGGGCTGGAGAGGAAGAAGCATCTCAGAGGGCCAATCAGAATGCCTGGCTGGCTCTACGGGCACCTGCTGACGCACACACACACACCGCATTTACGACAGTCTGCCTGCATAGTCTGAACCCATGAGAGAAGGAGCTGGTAACAGCGAGATGGAATAGCGCCCAGCTTCCCCTGCGGTCACTAATCAATTCTCATTGCAAGCAGAAGACACATAAAACACTCAAAGGTTTAAAACTACATGCAGACAGTGAACGTTAAAAGATACCATTCAACTTTTCTATGCACACACACAGCCACGTTCCTCTTGGGGTTCAGCTCATGACATGGTTAATAAGGCCTAATGCTGGTTGCTCTGCCACCCCTCCCCGCCCGCCTCACTCCAGTGCTCCACTGACAGTCCTGGCACAGGGGGGCTCGTCGTCTGCCCCACTCACACACACAGCTGCTCCCTTCGGGTGGCCCGGATACCGCCTCGGGTAATTATTTACTTTCCCTGTCAATTAATTACGCAAACTCTGTATGACAGATCCATCCCAGGATCCATCTGCCCAGCCCCTTTCATCAGCGTGGCCTCTTCCCCTCTTTGGCTCTCCCAGTATAAAACACCTTCTCTGCAGACCTGGACACACGTGGCTGTTTATTCCCTTCTCATTACACTCCTCACAGCCCCTCATGTGTTGACATTGGTGCCAGACTGATATATCAGTTGCTATTTGGCCATTTTGGATGATTAACAGAAATAACAGAGTTTCATAGTGCACATTTACGGTTTTAAAAATGTCAGAACGAATGAATTTTAAGTGAATATTGTGTAAAATAAATAAATATTTTCAATTTTAAACAGCATTTTGCTAATTACATTAATACATAATTATATACAGTATATATTTAGGTCAAAACAGGGGTGAGCGATATGACCAAAATCATATTATTTTATCTTTGTTATTAAAAATGAGAACAAAGATGCAAATAACAAATAATTGGGCAAATATAATATAAGATACAAATGAAATAAACAGTGCATTAATATTTTCAGCAACAGTAGGTGTATTTACTGTAACAGTAGCATTCACGCAAAAATTGAATAAATGTAAAAATAAAACACTACATAGACTTCACTGGATGAATTCAATACACATTGATTCCTAAAGCTACTAAAGTTATTCATTGAAGAGCAGTAAATGATTTTCTCTTTGTATTTTGTTGTTTGATTAATATTAATGACACAGATGGCAACAGGTTTATTAGGCTGCTGTCACTTTCAGACCTCATGCACGGATCCAATATGCTGAAACGTGCGTCATAATATACTAACACGAACCATTTTCATTCATTTAAAGGTGCCCTAGATTCAAAAATTGAATTTACCTCCGCATAGTTAAATAACAAGAGTTCAGTACATGGAAATGACATACAGTGAGTCTCAAACTCCATTGTTTCTTCCTTCTTATATAAATCTCATTTATTTAAAAGACCTTCGAAGAACAGGCGAATCTCAACATAACACCGACTGTTACGTAATAGTCGGGGTGTACGCCCCCAATATTTGCATATGCCAGCCCATGTTCCCAACATTATGAAAGGCATTAGACAAGGGCAGGCATTACCGTCTGGATCTGTGCAGAGCTGAATCAACAGACTAGGTAAGCAAGCAAGAACAATAGCAAAAAATGGCAGATGGAGCAATAATAACTGACATGATCCATGATAACATGATATTTTTAGTGATATTTGTAAACTGTCTTTCTAAATGTTTTGTTAGCATTTTGCTAATGTACTGTTAAATGTGGTTAAAGTTACCATCGTTTCTTACTGTATTCACGGAGACAAGAGAGCCGTCGCTATTTTCATTTTTAAACACTTGCAGTCTGTATAATTCATAAACACAACTTCATTCTTTATAAATCTCTCCAACAGTGTAGCATTAGCCGTTAGCCACGGAGCACAGCCTCAAACTCATTCAGAATCAATGTAAACATCAAAATAAACACTGTACTTACGCGATTAGACATGCTGCATGACGAACACTTTGTAAAGATCCATTTTGAGGGTTATATTAGCTGTTTGAACTTTTTTTATGTTGTTTAAGGCAAGCGCGAGCTCTTGGGGCATGGAGCACCAGATTTAAAGGGTCACACACCCTGAATCGGCTCATTTATAATGATGCCCCAAAATAGGCAGTTAAAAAAATGAATTAAAAAAAATCTATGGGGTATTTTGAGCTGAAACTTCACAGACACATTCAGGGGACACCATAGACTTATATTACATCTTTTTTAAAAAAGTTCTAGGGCACCTTTAAGATATAAATGACTGTTTACATAAACTGTCAAATACACACAAGGTTTAAGTTCAACAAGATGCAAAAGAGAACTTAGTTCAGTTCTCACATGCTGTTTGACAGGCTTTTCGTGTGTGTGCTTCAGGTGTACGCATGTGAACAGCGCGTGAATAAAGTTTAACGGGCAAGGCTTTAAAACACGTGCAACCCCACCAATGCATTGCTATCAAAGGCTGATAGTGGAGACATTTTTCCCCCAGTTTCACAGACAAGGCTTAAGCAAGTCCTAGACTAAAATGCATGTTTGTGCTGTTTTAACAGAAAGCAACTTTCACTGACATACCATGGTTTTGTCTCGTGAAAGCAGTTTTAAATAGACTATACTTAAATTAAATTGTGTTTGTCCTTATTGTAATTGTGTGTGTGTGTTTGTTTGTTTGTGTGCGTGTGTGACCTAAGCCTCTTCTTCAGCTGCAGACTGTCATGGATGATCCTTTTCACAAACTCCAGCTCTCCACCCTCTGCCATGATCTCAGTGACACCCCCTGTGTTGATGGAGCTGGGCGGAGGTCTGCGGGAGTTTCTCGAATTCACCCCCTAACAGAGGAAACAGAAAAGAGGGGAAGAAATGGAAGAACAAACGGATAACAGCTATTGTCATATGCACAAAGGGAAGGGGAGAGGGGGAGGCAGTGTCTGTTCAAACACTGGAGCTGAATGTACCTTTGCTTCTAACTGGTTGGCAAAAAAAGGAGGATTGCACATGCAGAAATCATAGACAATGGACTCTTCCTTTAGCGCATCCATCAGCAGAGTCTTCTGCGGCACTTTTACCACTGCAACACACACATTTATGTGGTTCAGTGGGTTAAATTACATATAAAACAGTCAAGCTCTCTCTCTACATCACATACAAACCACACCTACCTTTAATGAGCTCTGCCAGGTGGTTTTGCTCAACGTTCTTCTTCGCATAATTAAAGCAGATGTCATCCACTTCTGTGGCGAGGAAGAACCAGCCATTCATTGTGGCTCCCAGCAGGGGGTAAATACAGGAAGCACCAGTACCTGCACACAGCCAAACCCATCATATCACAAGCTTAAATACAAATGAAATACGATCTGCCTGAGTCTTTACGTAAACATATTCTTCATGTAGTGACAACACATCAGATCAACAGTGCGATTCAAAGAATTGTGAATGTTTTATGATGTTATTTTATCAATTTCAGATATTTTGTATCTAAACTGAGCACAGAATGAATGAGTCATGTGCAACAAGATATTAGTTAACTAAATTTATCCTTATCTATAGAAATTAGAAATGTGTAAATAAAATTCAATTAAAAAAAAAGCATTCTCAAGTAAGTATTAGTATAATAATTTGAAGTGCAAGCGACTGCCTGACAGAGTGACGTATGAATATAATGCAGTTAGACTGAGGCAGGGCAGCTATGGCTATCCATTATCCAGTCAGCAGGCCTTAAATGGACTGAAATTTAACAGAACTGAACAAAGATGATACCCATAAGGTCTGAATAAAAGAGATTTAGAGTTATTCATCATGTGTGTGACACTAACACCGCTAATCTCATCCCAGAGCTGGCAAAGGTCTTCCATCTGCAATCTAACCCAATCAGCGGAGCCACAACTATATCACTGACACAATCTGACACAACGGCCAAAGACGTCCATTTGAATGTGTATGGATGAAACACCAATGCTTTCATCAAAAGAGATGAAATAAAGACAACTTTTCAGAGACTTTTCAATATATAGCTGACAACAGTAAACTAAAAGACAGCATGCTGATCAAAGCTCTGCTGCAAAAAATATCCAAACCAAAAACCGAGTGTTTGTGTGTATATATAAAATATAAATAAGAATATAACTATGATTATATATATATATAATAAATATATATATCGTTTTGTATTATTATATTATATTATTACTCTCGACAGTTGTGTCCCATCTATGCTGAAAACATGGAATATTTTAATCCAGAGGATCTGGTGGTTATGCGACTGCCAGCACCGTCTTACTCTCCACCAGCCTGTGTGTGTGTATAAACCAACAAGCAGCCCTGCCAAAACCCTGTACCACCAGCCTGAGGGACCGCAAAGAGTTTAACAGGATAACACCAGTGAGTCTGAGCTGGCATACCGATGTCGATGCCCCTCCGTGGGTTCCCCTGTCCCCCAATCAGGTCCTCCACCCAGTGAATGTAGTTAAGGCGGAGCGGCACAGTGGGGATGAGCCGTTCCAGAGGGATCTCGATGGTTAGGCCAAAATCCTCTTTTAGCAGGGTGCATGTGAGAGCTCGAACAGCCTCCGGGTCCTTAAAGTTGAGCCTGTGGGGGGGATGAGGTTTAGTGGGGGGTAATAGACAGAAAATTACAGGGAGGGGTCAGCTAATTGCCAATCTTAAAAACACACCACATAGCCTCTTCTCAATTCATTAGTGGTCATCATAAAAACACCCATGCAGAGAAACACAATGAAGCACCAGCTGCTGTTGGTTTGCAAAAATGTATTAATTCTTTCCCCGCTATTTATGGAATTTTTCGACAATCCACTGTTATAATGGGGCGCTATTAAACTTTCTCTGAAAGAGTACAGAACCTCCAGATCCAAAAACATTGCTTACGCACATTTAAGATAACGCGATCATCAAACATTCAACAGCATATAAATAAAAAGTGCCTAATGTTACTGAATGAAATGTCGTCCCAGGAAGATGTATAGGACTGCGCAAGCTTTGCTGGTGTTGATGGTCTACCTGGTCTATGTTTTGATTATCATTCTGAATCCGATCCGGTGTTGTGCCTAATTTCGACTCCCTGCCAAATTATTACCCCCCTCGTCGAAGCTGTTACCTGATTGCCTGATCCTAACCCCACTCCCACAGCTAATCCTAAACCAATAATAATCTGGTGGGGGTTAGAATTTGGCACAACACTGGATGTAGTCTTTGACAAAAACAAGATTTTCCTCAGCTTTTTGTTCAAAATGTTGCTTTTTTAAATAAACGTTGCTTACAAAAAAAAAACCCACCCACATTCAAGTGTTGATTAAAAAAAGAATGCATGAAGCTAGAATATTTTTTTGTCATTTCTTTTGATATATTGTATGTTCAGATATTAATACAAAAAAATATTCTGGAGGCCATGAAATTTAAATGAAAATCATCATAAATGCTGGTAGACCATTTTTTTAAATGTAAGAAATGCCTTCATAACATCTTAGGAAAAAAGCAAAAAAGGAATATAATTAAAAATAATTATATATAGCAAAAAAGGAATATAATTAAAAATAATTATATATTATCTAATTTGATGATGCAGTACAGAAGAGAATTAGGGCCAAGTAATAATAAAAAAATAAAACCATCTTGAGATTAAAGTTGTTAAATTTCGAGAAAAAAGTCGAGATAAAATGTTGAGAATAAAGTCATTAAATTACGAGAAAAAAGTCGTTAAATTACGAGAAAAATGTTAAATTTCGAGAAAAAAGTCGCGATAAAATGTTGAGAATAAAGTCATTAAATTATGAGAATAAAGTCATTAAATTATGAGAATAAAGTCATTAAATTACGAGAAAAAAGTCATTAAATTACGAGAACAAATTCGTTAAATTATGAGAAAAATGTTAAATTTCGAGAAAAAAGTCGCGATAAAATGTTGAGAATAAACTCATTAAATTATGAGAATAAAGTAATTAAATTACGAGAAAAAAGTCATTAAATTATGAGAACAAATTTGTAATTTAACTAATTTGTTCTCGTAATTTAACTTTTTTCCTCATAATTTAATGACTTTATTCTCAACATTTTATCTCGACTTTTTTCTCGAAATGTAATGACATTTTTCTCATAATTTAACGAATTTGTTCTCGTAATTTAACGACTTTTTTCTTGTAATTTAACGAGTTTATTCTCAACATTTTATCTCGACTTTTTTCTCGAAATTTAACGAGTTTTTTCTCAACATTTTATTTCGACTTTTTTCTCGAAATTTAACAACTTTAATCTTGAGATGGTTTTATTTTTTTATTATTGCTTGGCCCTAATCCTCTTCTGTAACGCAGAGCTCAGAAATATGAATAAAAATGTTCCATCAATGTGATTTTTCAAATTATATATAAGCTTTTTTTCCCTCAAAATCTGTAATTTACTGTCGCTGTTTGAATGTAATAAAACACCCACAGATGTAGCGGGAAACATCTGGGTCATGTTTGCATTTTCTTCTGTCACTGGCCATAATTACGTCATAATTATATCATAACCTCTTGAAATCTGGATTAGACAATAAAATAATGTCATACATGTGAAAATCAGCGGAGTACTGAACAAATAGTTTGTTCATAACCTGGCTCAGAGGAAGATAGGAATCATGGCTTTATGACAGCTCTTCACCTTATAAATGGTTGTCGAAAGCAAAAATGTTATGAAATGCACATCATATTTTGTGAGAATGTGCTAGAGCAAAAGACACTATTTTTGTAATAAGCACCCCAACATTAGGAAAAAACAAGTATTGGATTTCATTCAGCAAATATGATGTAATCATAACAAAGAATAGTCCTTTTCTCTCAAAACCCTTAATGTACATCTTAAAGCATTCAGTGGCAGTAATGTCATGTTTCTGCAATTATAAAAGCATGGAGGGTGAGACAGGTGTAATTAGGGTGCTTTCATACATTCACACCTCTATAGATGTAATTAAACGCTCCATGCGGCAGTCCATGTCTGGCACCTCTGAAGGGAAGCAAGATGTGCGTGTGAGCCGCACAGCTATGATGCTGTGGAACAGAGCCACGGTGTGTGAAATGCTATTTTGCAGAGCCTTTAAAAACACCTGCACCCCACCCTAAGCATTAGAGCTCTCATCTCAAAAGAGCTTTGCGACATTAAGACATTTAAGTAAAGGCTGTACTGGGTTTACTGGGATGTGCAAGCATTACTAAATTAGAAAGAAGGTGCTTCATCCCAAAACAGCCTGATGATTGTGATATTACATTTGACATAAATATGTTCAAGATAGAAAATGTGTCAATGTGCAAAAAAAAAAAACAAAAGAAAAAAAAACTGCTTTTTGAATAGCTTTTTGGCTACTCAATGGGATGAAAGTTTTTTTTGTTTGTTTGAAAACATAAAAACACATTCTGTCTGTGATATGACAATCCGGTTTAAAGCTTATAATACTGTACATTTAATTTAATTTTATATTTTTCAAAACTTGCTAAATTATTTTATTAAATTATTTTAAAAGAAGTCTCTTATTCTCACCAAGGCTGCATTAATTTGCATAGAGAAGGCTCTGAGATGGGGTATTATTCATTCTGATTATGCGAAAGAATTATGTAGTTATTATGAGGGTCCTGCATGTATGCACTAGCAATTTTAAATTCATCTCCAAAATTCAGCATAACCTCTGCTTGCATTCATGTAGAGACAGCTTCAAACTAGTTCCCTAGGTTTGCCTGTGGTGTACTGCTCTAGATAGTACAATCGGTCTTGGCTGCTTTGTTTTCTCCTCATGAATGGCCTATATTCCAGAGGATCACCACTGAATACTGGAATCTCCCTTGTAGGAAGTGAGGCTTGTTTCTGCTGGGTCACAAATAGATCAGCCAGATCATTTTGTCTTTGCAGAATAGGACAGAGATCAATATGTTAGTATTTCTAGCATACTGTGCTGGTTATCTATCCTCTGCTGGCCAGTCCATGTCGTTGTGTAGTTGCTGTTAGATTAAAAGTAAATTTTGAAGCATTTTGAATTCCATGGACAACCCTTTACTACAAAGGGTTGTCCATGGAATTCAAAATGCTTCAAAATTCAAATTCAAAAGGCGTTTTAGAAATTTGTTCTGTGAATCAATGAGTAAAGATGATTTTTCTTCCAAACCTTTTTCCAGGTATTCGTTCATAGCATCTCCTATTTTGGGAGATGTGTGGGAGTTGTGCAGTGAACTTGCTTCAGAGGCAAGTAGATGTATTTAAAATGGGTAGTGCATACATGGAGATGTCTCTGTGATGGGGTAATATTCATTATAATGATAAGAAAGCATTAGCTATACAGTTATGTAATCTATCTCACAAGGAGCACAAGATCTGGCTAATAAGGCATGGATAATTCAACCTAAAAAATAATTGTCTCTAGACTTCCTTACAAGCTAAGGGAAAAATGGAGATCTACAGCCTGTTAAATTCTGGAACATACTCAAAAAAGGCCAGATTTTATTGACTTGGTAGTTTGCATGTTCCATCTATGTTGGTTTTGTGTTGGGTAAAGCAAAAGTGGCCCCCATGAAGGTGAATTATGACTTGAATTTGCAGCCGCAGTTCTTGCAGCAAAAGTCGACAGGATGTTGAAAGAGGAGCTGGAGCTAACGCTGGATGATTCACTATTCTCGACAGACAACACATCAGTCCTCAAACACATCTTTAGCAACACCAGCAGATACCAGTTTTACATGGCTAACAGATTTGACTATCAGAGATCCATCACCGAATTTCCAGTGCCGTTATGTGAGTTCTGCAAACAATCCCGCTGATGATGCCTCCTGAGGTAAGAGGACTGGCTTATTAGCAATGATGGAAGATAGCTGAGAGGGCCAGAATATTTGAAAAGTTTTGTTAGTGACTAGCCTGAACTCCCTCAAGAATCACTTCACATCTCAGACAGTGACCCAAAGATCAGTCACTCCAGTCACACAGCTCATAGAATATTTCTCATCTTGGGAAAAATGGCAAAGAGCAGCTGTTTAATGATTGCTGTAGTGCAAAAAGATGCTTTTGTACTTGAGTCAAAGACGGAAAGAAGCAGAAGCAATCTTTTCACGACATCCCAAAGCACAAGAGTTGATCAAGGACCACATGACTAAAATCAAATCTTAAATGGATGTTCTAACACTCTCTGTAGAAGACCTTACACTTGTTGAGCAATCATGTATGTCATGTTCAACAGCTGTACTTTCAAGATGAAATAAACTCTAAATATGGGCCATGCTATGAAAACCAGTAGCAGAATATACAAACTAGGTCCGATCCTAAACAATGGCATCTTGAGAGTTGAAGGTAGGTTGAATAGGATGGCAATGCCAGAAGAGTTCAAGCAACTAGCCATTTTTCCCAATGATAATCATTTATGTAGACTATTAATGGATCACATTTACAAAATGTTAAGCCAATCGCTTGCTAAGCTCCATAAGAGATGCTGGATCACCAGAGGTAATGCTCCTGCAAGAAAAATCACCAGAAATTGCCTGTTCTGTAGGCATTGGCATGGATCTGCAATGGAGTAAAAGATGGCCGACCTACCCCTGAGCCGTATCACACCTGACTTATCACCTTTAATGTTGAATTCGATTACTTTGCTCCCAATGAGGTAAAGAGGGGCAGAACTCTTGTCAAAAGATATGGGGTGATATTCACCTGCTTCAACACTAGGGCTGTCCATCTTAAAAAGGGCTATTCTTTGAATATAGATTCTTGTATTTGTGCCCTCAGGAGATTTATCTGTAGAGGTCAAGTTAAAGAGATCATTTCTGATAATGGTCAGGAGAGAGTGAGAATTGAGAGAGGCACTTGCTGAGATCAACAAAGACAGAATACACTGCTGAGAAAGAATGTAAAGTGGACATTTAATCCTCCCTTAGGCTCTCATCATGGAGGTGTATGGGAACGAATCATTTGAATCCTTAAAAAGATTCTATATTCTGTCTTGAGACAGCAGACCCTAGATGAGGAGGTCCTACAGACTGCTCTTTGTGAAGTAATGGCCGTACTCAATGATCGCCCAATTACCACAGTCTCTGAGGATTCTAAGGATCCACAAGCCTTAACCTCCAATCACCTACTTCAGATTAAAGGAATTCCTGTACAGCCTCCCGGTCTCTTTCAGAAGGATGACATACCTCCAACTAATGCAAAAGAGGCAGAAGTGGAACAAAATCAGATAAAATCTTAAGGCTGGTGATATTGTGCTCATCACTGAAGATGCTTCACTTTGGAATTCTTGGCTTTTAGGGACGTGTAGTGGAAACATTCCCATACAACAGAGCATTTGTGCGTCAGGTTGAAGTGAGGACAAAGGACAGCATCCTAGAGAGGTCTATTAGCAAATTATGCTCCTTAAAGTACATGACATGAGAGTGGACTGTAAAGAAACCCACATATTTTTGGACCTTTTTTGTTTTGTTTTTTTGTTGTTCTTGTGAATTATGGCTCCTTTTAAATGAACTATTAGAATTGTCACACAGTGGACAATTAGCGTCCAGGTTTTTGGAGCCATTCCAGATTTGGGACTAATACTTTCAAATGTGACCAATTTAAGTTTGAGAACTGTGTGTAATATTTGTATCTAGGGCTGGGCGATATATCGCATGCAATTGTCACGCGCATTTCGCCAGTAAAGCCGGTTCCCTGATTACCGCTAAATCGCCATCACCTGCTTTCAAATGGAGCGGCATTTAATAGACAGAGCCGTAGTTCACTGACAAGCTACGCAATATCGCGTTCATTATCGAAGGCGATTCATCTGCGATAATGAACGCGATATTGCGTAGCTTGTCAGTGAACTACGGCTCAAAAAATTAGCATATCATGAAAAGGTTCTCTAAACGAGCTATTAACCTAATCATTTGAATCAACTAATTAACTCTAAACACCTGCAAAAGATTCCTGAGGCTTTTAAAAACTCCCAGCCTGGTTCATTACTCAAAACCGCAATCATGGGTAAGACTGCCGATCTGACTGCTGTCCAGAAGGCCATCATTGACACCCTCAAGCGAGAGGGTAAGACACAGAAAGAAATTTCTGAACGAATAGGCTGTTCCCAGAGTGCTGTATCAAGGCACCTCAGTGGGAAGTCTGTGGGAAGGAAAAAGTGTGGCAAAAAACGCTGCACAACGAGAAGAGGTGACCGGACCCTGAGGAAGATTGTGGAGAAGGACCGATTCCAGACCTTGGGGGACCTGCAGAAGCAGTGGACTGAGTCTGGAGTAGAAACATCCAGAGCCACCGTGCACAGGCGTGTGCAGGAAATGGGCTACAGGTGCCGCATTCCCCAGGTCAAGCCACTTTTGAACCAGAAACAGCGGCAGAAGCGCCTGACCTGGGCTACAGAGAAGCAGCACTGGACTGTTGCTCAGTTTTGCATGTCATTCGGAAATCAAGGTGCCAGAGTCTGGAGGAAGACTGGGGAGAAGGAAATGCCAAAATGCCTGAAGTCCAGTGTCAAGTACCCACAGTCAGTGATGGTCTGGGGTGCCATGTCAGCTGCTGGTGTTGGTCCACTGTGTTTTATCAAGGGCAGGGTCAATGCAGCTAGCTATTAGGAGATTTTGGAGCACTTCATGCTTCCATCTGCTGAAAAGCTTTATGGAGATGAAGATTTCGTTTTTCAGCACGACCTGGCACCTGCTCACAGTGCCAAAACCACTGGTAAATGGTTTACTGACCATGGTATTACTGTGCTCAATTGGCCTGCCAACTCTCCTGACCTGAACCCCATAGAGAATCTGTGGGATATTGTGAAGAGAAAGTTGAGAGACGCAAGACCCAACACTCTGGATGAGCTTAAGGCCGCTATCGAAGCATCCTGGGCCTCCATAACACCTCAGCAGTGCCACAGGCTGATTGCCTCCATGCCACGCCGCATTGAAGCAGTCATTTCTGCAAAAGGATTCCCGACCAAGTCTTGAGTGCATAACTGAACATAATTATTTGAAGGTTGACTTTTTTTGTATTAAAAACACTTTTCTTTTATTGGTCGGATGAAATATGCTAATTTTTTGAGATTTGAGAATTTTGGGTTTTCATGAGCTGTATGCCAAAATCATCAGTATTAAAACAATAAAAGACCTGAAATATTTCAGTTGGTGTGCAATGAATCTAAAATATATGAACGTTTAATTTTTATCATTACATTATGGAAAATAATGAACTTTTATCACAATATGCTAATTTTTTGAGAAGGACCTGTAGATGTAAGGGGTGAATACAATTTTCAGACCGTGTTGGGTAGAAGAAAGGATATGGCTCAGCTGTGTCTTTCCTTTGTTATTTTTGTTCAATTGATTTTTGTTCAATGATTCTTTTTGAACAAATAAAATATAAAGTAGTCTACTCTATGGAGTCACATGTCTATTTATATAGTTTGGACAGTGCCTCACTAAAGATGTGCCAACAACAGTACTATTGTGAAATATTACTGCAATTCAAAATAACTGTTTGCTTTTGTAATACATTTTAAAATGCCTGTTATGACAAAGCTGAAATTTCAGCAGGACAGTTTTCAGTGTCACATGAAGATTCAGAAATCATTCTAATATGCTGAATTGGTGCTTAAGAAACATTTCTTATTATTATCAGTTGAAAACAGTTGTGCTGCTTAATATTTTTTGCAAAACGTTTTTTTCAGGAATCTTTGGTTAATAGATACTATAATAAATAAAAAAATGTAATCAAGTAAATTAAAACAAAGATAATAAATGGAAATAAAACAGAAGCATTTTAAGTAGTGGTCTTTGACTAGACTTTGTGGTCCACTGTACATATTGGCTTTATCAGTACTGGTCATAAACTTCGCCATATACTTCTTTGGATGTCGGCATCAGCCATCAAAGAACATCAGTGGACCACAGCCTTTAACATTGCAAACATTGTGCTGAAATCATTTAGTCCAACACAACTGAGAGCACAGCACAAGAGAGGAAACATATGTCATGTGAAAAATCCAATACACTTCTATCTTTATAATTTATTAACACATTAGCCCTAATTAATCCGGTTTTTCAATGCAGCCTATTAATCTTGAAAATGTGACCTTGGGAATTAAATATGAATATGGATGTCGTAGAAGGTTTCCATGGTTACCACTTAACAGGATTGTCTACAATAATAAAGCCTTCATGAAGCACAAATGTCGACAGTAAATAAAATGAAAACTCTGTAAAGAATCAGGTGTGGACTTTACAAAGGGTGCCAAATATGACATAATGGAGACCCTGCAGCTCATCTGGTCCTCACAGAGTGTGTAAACGATCCGGTGTAACTGTGGCTGACCTTGCATCCGTCAGGTCATAATCAGTGTGCAGAGGATGAGGCAGCGAGAGCCGTTAACCTGCCCTCTATTTTTAGCCTCCATGTGAATCGCTCAGCTCACAGGATGAACACCAAGTGCCGCAGCCCAGCCGTCTCCACAGTAACCGCTATAGCGCATGTGAGAGGCTCACCCGCCCCGCAGAGGAGTGTGTGTTAGTAGAGCACGAGCGCTGTGGATGTGTGTTAGTGTGTGAGTGGACAATGATACTGACGTGGGTTGGGTGTGTATATGGGCAGATCGACTACAGGATAAGAAACTCAGAAACTGAAACCCTCTGACTCAAGGACACGGACTGGAATAAACGATGAAAAACATACTGCAAGCTGCAATATGATTTAGCAGGTAAATTCAAAAAGAGATGTCTCTGAATATCATAAAAAAACAGCAAATATCGCAGTCACGCTCATATCAGAAGAGGTACAAACATTTTACTACTATGTTGGGTTGCTATTTGATGTGCAAATGAGTCCTGAAGCAAAACCACTGTTCTAACCAATCATACTAACCCAACAGCACAGCATGGGTCTACCAATCAGCACCATCATCAGCATCACAAGGTCACCTCTACAGCTCTGTTTAGCCAAGGTTCAATCCCCCAAACTCAAATGCTTCCAAACCCGACCATTAGCAAACAAAACATGGATGCTGAACACACTCCACAGCTTTTTGTTGCATTCTGTAGGAACAAAGAATATAGCAGTGCTGTTTTAATAAGATAATGGAGAGCCGAGTGGTCTTATGAGGATTGACGTTCCACCAACTGTCAGGTTTTCTTTGGTTTTGTCAGCATGTCAAATCTCCAGTCGACCAGGATCTCACTTTAACTTAACACTGCAGTAAACACAAGCATGGAGAATATCCTTGGGACGTTCACCTCTGAGATTTGAGATTACAAGAGTATGGTTTCTGAAATTCTGAAAGTAGAAACTAAAGGCGAACTGCAGTAAAATCATTTAAAATAAATTCTTTATTATCCATTATTTACTCATACCCTCATGTCGATCCAAACCTCTATGACTCTCTTTCTTCTGTGGAAAATAAAAGATCATTTGAAGAATGTCCAAGCTGCTCTTTTTCTTACAAATTAAAGTGAATGGTGGCCAGGGGCAGTCAAACTCCAAAAAGGGCATAAAAGTCCATAAGAGCATCATAAAAGTGGTCCATGCAACTTATGAATTGTATTCAAAATGTTCTGAAGCCATACGATAGTTCTGTGCAATGAACAGAATGAAATAAGTCATTATTCACTTAAAATCTTAAAAGGTGCCGTAGAACATCTTTTTAAAAGATGTAATGTAAGTCTAAGGTGTCCCCTGAATGTGTCTGTGAAGTTTCAGCTCAAAATACCCCATAGATTTTTTTAAATTAATTTTTTAACTGCCTATTTTGGGGCATCATTAACTATGAGCCGATTTAGACTGCGGCCCCTTTAAATGCTCACGCTCCCCGCCCATGGAGCTCGTGCTTGCCTTAAACAGCATAAACAAAGTTCACACAGCTAATATAACCCTCAAAATGGATCTTTACAAAGTGTTCGTCATGCAACATGTCTAATCGCGTAAGTATGGTATTTATTTGGATGTTTACATTCGATTCTGAATGAGTTTGATAGTGCCCCGTGGCTATAGCTAACATTACACACTGTTGGAGAGATTTATAAAGAATGAAGTTGTGTTTATGAATTATACAGACTGCAAGTGTTTAAAAAATGAAAATAACGACAGTCTTGTCTCCGTGAATACAGTAAGAAACGATGGTAATTTTAACCACATTTAACAGTACATTAGCAACATGCTAACGAAACATTTAGAAAGACAGTTTACAAACATCACTAAAAATATCATGATATCATGGATCATGTCAGTTATTATTGCTCCATCTGCCATTTTTCGCTGTTGTCCTTGCTTGCTTACCCAGTCTGATGATTCAGCTGTGCACATCCAGATGTTAATACTGGCTGCCCTTGTCTAATGCTTGAACATGGGCTGGCATATGCAAATATTGGGGTCATACATATTAATGAGCCCAACTGTTACGTAACAGTCGGTGTTATGTTGAGATTTGCCCGTTTTCTGGAGGTCTTTTAAACAAATGAGATTTATATAAGAAGGAGGAAACAATGGTGTTTGAGACTCACTGTATGTCATTTCCATGTACTGAACTCTTGAAATTCAATTTTTAATTCTAGGGCACCTTTAATTAACAATCATGGTCACCATTAACTTTCACTGTATAGAAAAGAGCAGTTTGGACATTCTGCTAAATTTCTCCTTTTGCGTTCCACAGAAGAAGGATATACTGGTTTGTAACAGTGAGAGTGAGTAAATGATGACAGAATAAAACATTTTGGCTGCTCTATTCCTAAAACAAGCTGATGGCTAATGCTGTCAAGTGTCAGAAACTGACACCCCAACAAGGGGAGTGTGAGTTTAAATTTAGGATTAGCCCTGTAGCAGGCAGCAGAAAGGATGAGTGATGCGAGACGCCCCCCTCCACGTCCCCGCATCTCATTTGTAAGCGAGCTGAGGCTGAACCCCGCAATTACGCCCAACATTTCAGCAGAGGGCCCTCACCAAGAACAGCCCTCCGCTGCATCAATAATGCAACTCACTGTCTGCCAGGCTGCAGAGATTAATGCTACCTTTACTGCAGCTAGAAATGATCATAAAAAAGATTATGTACAGTCTTCTTTTCACTGCAGAGTTAAATTAAAGAGATAGTTTGCCCCAACACTAAAATGTTTTACGTACCCTTGTGCAGTTTTAAAACTCTTTTCTTTTTTTGTTGAACACACACAAAACAATTTTTCTTAGAATCCCCACATAAAATACCATGAATGCATAGTGGTCCATACAATATGTGCACTATTTTGCTATTAATCAATTACTTAATCTCTGCTGCAGGTACCAAACCAAATATCAGACAGGAAGAACATCAATAACAGCAAACGTCAAATGACGTTTTGAAGATCAGTACTGGAGGTGAGGATTACCAGTGAATTTGGTCTATTCACTCACTTTATAATATATTAAAATAGAAAATTTTTCAATACCGAAAAATAATTGTATTGTTAAACTGTATTTTTGATCAAATAAATGCAGCCTTGGTGAGCAAACTTCTTCCAAAAACATCTTACCAACCCTAAACGTTTGAACAGTACAGGTTTGGAACAGCATGAGAGTTAGTAAAGAACATACATTTTTGGGTTACATATTCTCTTTCAATATCACACTGTAGTCTTAATTATTAATGCTCCCTAGTTCCTTCCAGGTTGTCCACGAGCCACTGAAGGACGTCGCCTCTCTGGTTCATGCCTTCTAATCCAATCTCTCTCTGGATGACATCTGCGCCCCAAATCTTTCCTCTCCTTTCATATCTTTCTCCTCCAGTGGCAGGCTGCAGCAGAAGAAAAATGATGGGGAGAGGATTCCTTGTCGTACCCATATCCCTCTCAGTGAGTGTCTCTTTCCAGATTAACCCTATCCTCCAAACTGTGGCATAAGAGACTTAGGAAAGAAATGGAAGGAAGCTTATCTAACCAACGTGGCAATGTCTGGAGTCTGAAACGACGAAAAGGAGAAGCTAATGATAACTCGTATATATAAAAGACTTAAATATTTCGGCAAAAACCACGTCTTAAGACTAAGTTGCAGGGCTAACTTGTGAAGGTTCGGTTAAATACCAGATCAGTTGGATTTTAAGCAAATCTCTAAGGATACCACAGGAAAAAAAGAGAGAGACGGGCTATGAACACACTATGATGCTAATACACTACTATGACTATTCCTGAAATACTGTGCACATTATGCAAATTTTTTTTATGACTTTCATTGAATTCAGCCAAAAAGTGCAGAGAAAAAAAACCCCAGGCTGCATAAAATACTGTATCACAAAATGAAATGCGTTTGACTTGACCTTCTACCTCCAATGTGTTGAATCAGCCAGAGATAATAACTCATGCCTCATTATTTAATCAGACTGCCAAACATTATATTTGTACACAAAATTTCTTCCAAAAAAAAATAAAATAAAATAACAATATCTGGATGCCACATACTGAATTAAAGATGCACTATTATGCAATTAAATAACTATGACTAATTTTTATTAAAATTAAATTAAAATTAGACAGATTGTTGATAATGTGTTACTATAATGACTGATAACTGATAAATAGCTGATATTAAAATTATATACACCTTTAGTTGTTTGGGCCAGATTTACTAACAGCTTGCGCCAGCGCAAACCCTCTTTTGGTGATAAAACTACTACCATTGGGATTTACTAAAGACACGCAGTGCAAAATTAGCGCTGAAAAGGTGTGTACTAATTTGTTTTTGAGATCGACTTTATTGCATATGCATTTGTAGGAGTTTCCCTTTCAGACGCAAAATTTATGGGAGGAGAGTATTTAAAGGTGATAAAGAGGATCTTTTCGTTGACTGAGAAACCAAAGACTGTTACTGAGTTTTTGAAATGAGCGCATGCGAACAACCCCCCCTCCTTTCGAGGGAATGCCTCCCAAAACTCGTGCACGAGTATTGGAACACGAGTGTTTACCACCGGCATTCGCTGTGTCGTGTTAGTGGATTCATTATGTCGGACTCACCGCAGGTAACTCATAATCTGCAGTTGTTACTCCTGTCTCCTGACAAAAACATTGCATGCGGCGCCTGTAGAGTGTGGAAAGTTACTGGATCGCGCAGCCACGCTCGTCTCTCACAAGGAACGTCATGGCAGTGATTGACAAGCCAGAGGGCCAATCGTTTACGCGATGATCGCGTAAAAGATTGGCTGATGTTTTTAAGGCCCTACATCGTGCACAGATGATGTATATTAATATTTTTCCTTTCAGTGCGCCTAATAAATAGTCTTTTATCAGTTAGTAAAGACAGTTTCAAGTAATATTGCAAAAATGTATAAAACAAAACATCCTCTTTAGCACCTTTAAATGAATCAAGCAACGCGATTTACTAATGTTTGTGCAAGTCAATTTACTGGTATTTGCGCCATTATTTAACGCCCAAAAAAACCCCATGTCTTAACCCATTTTGTGACATGGCTGCAGCTGTTGCTGCTAGGAGGAGACGTTATCTGTATATTTCATGTAACAAGTTGCGCCTGTGTTGACCTGCACCTGATGGGCATCAGCTCTGCTTATTTGCGACCCAACGCTAATTTGCACTGCTCTTGGTAGATTGTGTTGGTCATTATGTAAATGATTTGACTGCGACTGTAAAACTCGCCACTCCCATCAACACATTTGTGGAATTGCGCTCTCATGCTAATTCGCCCCGTTTAGTAAATCTTGCCCTTTAAATGCTTAAAGGTGCTAAAGAGGATGTTTTGTTTTATACATTTTTGCAATATTATTTGAAACTGTCTTTACTAACTGATAAAAGACTATTTATTAGGTGCACTGAAAGGAATAATATAAATATATATCATCTGTGCACGAGGTAGGGCCTTAAAAACATCAGCCAATCGTTTACGCGATCATCGCTTAAACTATTGGCCCTCTGGATTGTCAATCACTGCCGTGACGTTCCTTGTGCGAGACATGCATGGCTGCGCGCTCCAGTAACTTTCCACACTCTACAGGCGCTGCATGCAATGTTTTTGTCAGAAGACAGGAGTAACAACTGCAGATTATGAGTTACCTGCGGTGAGTCCGACATAATGAATCCACTAACACGACACAGCGAATGCCGGTGGTAAACACTCGTGTTCCAATACTCGTGCATGAGTTTTGGGAGGCGTTCCCTCGAAATGAGCTGTGAAGGAGGGGGGTTGTTCTTACGCATGCGCTCATTTCAAAAACTCACTAACAGTCTTTGGTTTCTCAGTCGACGAAAAGATCCTCTTTAGCACCTTTAAATGCTAAAAGTTAACATTAGTATGTACAGTAAAATGGATAATAATTTTGTGGTCTGATAAAGATTACATTTACAGTAACAGTGTTTTTTTTTTCATTATCAGTCTAAATGTTGGCAAAGGTAATCTAAATGTAAAAATTAGGGAAATAAGCATGCACATTTAAATATCCTTTTTTTTTTTTAAATATATCTGACGACACTGACTGAATTAAAGATGCAAAGTGATGCAATTAAACAGGCCATGCTAAAAAAAAAATTAACTGTACCATTTTTCAAATTAGTTCGCAATATACAATGTCTACTGTAGTGTTCATTAAGCTAGTGAGCTTTCAGAGCATAATCAGAGAGAAATAGTGAAAGAGAAAAAGAGGGTGATATGTGTGTGTGTAAGAGAGATGAGGAGCATGTGGTCCAGGACAGTGGTTGATGGTAACTGTGCTGTAACGTACACCTGCTGCAGATGGCAGGAGGATTTACAGTTTTATATAAAAAAAAAACATGCAAATGTGTGTCAAACTAACACCTGCTGCAGAATTCATTTACATTTAAACAATGTTGTTTCCTCCTGTTGATACTGAGACTGTCAGACCACACATGCATAACACATGAGCTGTAAACAACTCCAGACATCTGACCAAAGTACAGTGTAGATGAAACACTCCAAATGCTTCCTAAAAGACAGAATTCCAGAATTCCTGAATGTAACAATTCTTTAGCAATCAATGCCAAGAGACATATAAAAATGTGGATGTAAAACAGTACATTTCTTATTTATATATATATTTATATATTATTACTTAATTACTATTCTTTTATGTAACTGAACAAAGCCCCTTTCTCGGTTGAGACCAGTGTGGTCATTTCAAATGTCCTTATTATAGTTATAACTGACCCAGATCTGTGTTAACTAATCCACCTGGATAAATGTGGCCAATGTTGGCTTGATCAAAGCGATCAATCATGCATAAGTCATGAGGAACAAATGAGGACTTTGAGCTGATCAGGTGTTTATGCATCACTTTACATGAACAGACACCATCGGTCCAGAAAACACCACTAATTAGCTGAATCTACAGCGGCACTGCGAAAACAATATTTAATTGGAGTTGTGAGCTTCAGAATTGAATTTGTTAAATAAAAAAAAAACATGCATTGCAAAACAATGCAAAGACAACACGACACGTCTTTCTATAGCGCAAGCTGCACACATAAACACACAGCACAAAATCAAGGCCTATTCACATAAAGATGATTCTTATGAACCGGTTATCCATATGGATCATTCAGAAAAACCCACAAACTCAGTTTGAATTACTCTAAAGAATCCATCACTAATTGAACTCACTAAAATCAATCAGAACTTAATTCACATCTCACTCAAGTATTTACTTTTAGTAACTCAAAATGAAGTATTTCGTGCACTTAAGGTCCATAAAACATCAATATTAGAAATGCATATATGGGTCATTGACGAATAAGGTTTTTAAAAGTGTAAAAAAACATAATGGAGATATAATTAATTTTGAAGTTTTACTAAGTGTTAACAATGAGATTATGTGGTTTTTATAATCAATTAACACTGCTTTTGTCATTTTTTTACAAGATGGACAAAATGTGTCACGAAAAAAGTCATTCGGTTTAACCAAAATTTTGGTTTTACCGAATGACAATATTTGTTAAACAATGCTAACAGGCTGATATCTAGCTACCTAACAAAAGGACAATCAAACATTTTATATTTAGTACAAGTTTTTAAAATATTACAACATTTTCCAGGTTTTATAGCGGTTGTACCGAATGATCTGATGTTTCGGGACATGCGTATGAGCAAGTGAAAACATTAATTTTTCAAATAGTTAAGAGAGAGTTAGTTACTTTGCTTCATGACCATGTGGTCCTTTGCAGGTGTCTGAATGATGTCACATCATACTGACCTCATGACTTGATCCAAAATGGTCCCTTTATATTGGTTACTCCGAATGACATCAATGAAATTCATTTTTCTGGACATTTTTTCTCTTAACAAAGTCATTATATGACTTCTACATATAATTTCAATACCAGTTTGCAATATGTTGATATATGATGTTATAAAATCATGCCAGAATAATATTATATTACATATTACAAGATAATTTAATCACAAATGAAATGGCTGTATTGGCCTTTGGACGGTTAAACCGAATGACCTTTTGAAACTTCAAAATCTTTAAAATACTGTTATATGTAGCAAAATATAATTAAAACCTTTTGCATTCAATAAAAGAGATGTAGTTGTACTACCTTTGTTTTTTGAGTTATTATTAAGGCCTTTGGCCAAAAAAAAAAAAGACCTGTCATGTAATTGACCTATATATAAAATAAATAATTAGTAAAAAAAAACAATAAAAAAGATCTCATAATGGTAATGGTACATTGTGCATCCCTAATCAAAATAATTAATTTCACAACATATATTTGAAAAAATAAAGAGGTATTTGTCTGCTCTATATGTGCACTAGCAAAAGGACAAAAGACTAGAAGAAGAAGAAAAGGTAACAGAGGAGGGAGTTTGTGGTGGACAGGCTGGACAACCCTGCTAATTAGACCACAGAGGCGAATAGCTCCAGGGGCATTGTTAGAATTTTCAAAACCATCATTAGGAATCAAAGGGTGAAGAAACACGGGGCTCTTTTCAAGCCACATCTTCAAAAACAGCCTCTACGGCCAGACCTGACAGAGCACCTGAGAGAAAAGACAGAAGAAAGATGGACACACTAATGCTATCAGCTGAGCCTCTCCAGGTGCACAGACGTCAATACAGTCTGGGGCTGTGAGCACAGGTCTTTACAGACTGGCTTTCTTTTGTTCCTCTGCTTTCTCTGAAGCACAGATCTCTCTCGCCCTCTCTGTGTCACACTATAATGACTTCTCCTGCTGAGGAAATGTGACGTGACTAGACAGGATCAGCGCTGTGGGTGAGGAAAGACAGGCCGGCTCTCTTTATGATATTATTATAGTCAACAATACACAATACACAAGTAAAATATCATAGGAGAGTCACATACCTCATTTAAACCCATAAATCCTGACTGACATATATATGACTGATTTATAATCGTTTCAAATTTCTTAATATAAATTATATTTTAGTTTATTGCAGCATTGCTGTGCATGTTACATATTTTAAAAGAAATATGTTCATTTAAACATTAAATATGTTTTTTAATTAAATTGTGTGATATCATACACCGCCATTTAAATGTTTGGGTGGTGAGTAAGATATAGCAAGTTTTACCAAGGATGCATTAAATTGATCCAAAATGACAGTAAAGACATTTGTAATGTCACAAAATGTTTGCTTGCTATTCAAAGAATCCTGGAAAAAATTATAACAGTTTCCAGAAAAATAATTAATCAGCACAACTGTTTTCAACATTAATAATAGGGGTGTGAGATTAAAATGCTGTGAAAAGCTGTCTCGTGATATTGCCAAGACAGAGTGTGAGGGTGAAATTAGGATAGAATATGCCACCACTATTTTACATTATGCCTACACTGTTGTTTTGCTTTTTAGAGAAATAAAACCCATTTATTCAGTTGGATAATGGTCGCTTCAATTCCATCCAGCTCATCCAACATGAGATGCAGAGTCGTAGGTAGTGCAGCAAAAATCAGAGTTCACTGATCACGTGTCGAGAGTAAGTGACGAGATGACTGACAAGACCGTGGCGGAGGATTCGTTGCACAGAACAGAGCCTAAGCGTCTGACAAATGTCTTATCTTTTAGAATGCGTGCTCAGCACGGCCTCCCTATTCAGAGTATGTGCGATCACAAAATCGAAAGCGAAAGTAAGACGCGAGCGTGCATTCAAACTTTCAATACTCTGCATTTTGAAAGCGACTCCCTGACATGTTGTCACATAGTCACATTGACCATTTTAACGAGATGTCTTTACTACTTCTCTGGACCTTGGTAATTTGGTTTCTTTCTATGGGAGATAAAAAAAAACCTCTTGGATGTAGGGCTGGGCGATATATCGCATGCGATTGTCACGCGCATTTCGTCAGTAAAGCCGGTTCCCTGATTGCCGCTAAATCGCCATCATCTGTTTTCAAATGGAGCGGCATTTAATAGACAGAGCCGTAGATCACTGACAAGCTACGCAATATCGCGTTCATTATCGAAGGCGATTCATCTGCGATAAAGAACGCAATATTGCGTAGCTTATCAGTGATCTACGGCTCTGTCTATTAAATGCCGCTCCATTTAAAAGCAGGTGATGGCGATTTAGCGGTAATCAGGGAACCGGCTTTACTGACGAAATGCGCGTGACAATTGCATGCGATATATCGCCCAGCCCTACTTGGATGTCATCAAAAATATATTAATTTGCGTTCCGAAGATGAACAAAGGTCTCGTGGGTTTGGAATGACATGAGGGTGAGTACTTAAAGGGTTAGTTCACCCAAAAATGAAAATTCTGTCATTTATTACTCACCCTCATGCCGTTCCACACCGTAAGACCTTCGTTAATCTTCGGAACACAAATTAAGATATTTTTGTTGAAATCTGATGGCTCCGTGAGGCCTTCATAGCCAGCAATGACACTTCCTCTCTCAAGATCCATAAAGGTACTAAAAACATATTTAAATCCGTTCATGTGAGTACAGTGGTTCAATATTAATATTATAAAGCGACGAGAATATTTTTGGAGCACCAAAAAAAACAACAAAATAACGACTTGTAGTGAAGCAGTGTTTTGAAATCAGCCATCACTAAATAAGTCGTTATTTAGTTTTTTTTGGCGCACCAAAAATATTCTCGTCACTTTATAATATTAATATTGAACCACTGTACTCACATGAACCGAATTAAATATGTTTTTAGCACCTTTATGGATCTTGAAAGAGGAAATGTCATTGCTCCTTATGGAGGCCTTACGGAGCCACCGGATTTCAACTAAAATATCTTAATTTGTGTTCCGAAGATTAGCGAAGGTTTTATGGGTGTAGAACGGCATGAGGGTAAGTAATAAATGACAGAATTTTCATTTTTGGGTGAACTAACCCTTTAAAGAGAGGGTTTTTACCATGCAAATGGTCAAAAACCTAATTCAAAGCACACTGTTAGCATTCTTGGACAACTAGCCAATCATTGTTACCCATTAGTAGAAAATATTAAAATAAAAATCTTTTTTTGTGTGTGTCATTTGATGACATTAATATATATATCAGTTTAATATAAGCTACCTTGATCTCTAGATACCAACACTGGTCATTAAAACCCCTACTGGTCAACCACTATTCAAATTTCAATGTTCTTTCTCAGATCGATGATGCTCAAAAGTCAATGATCAAAGACATAAAGACATTTTCACATCTCTGTGACCCAATTACAAGCTCCATACCCTCCAAATCTCAAACACTTGAGGCGTTCTTCCGCACCACGATGCTTTTGTACCCATTTCCACCTGCCACTCTACAGCTCTGTAGTGCACATCTGCAGTGCTTTCCCACAGATACGGACAGGAAACAGCCCAGTGTCGAAAGGCAGCATCCAAGATTCCTGCTTCCTCTCATACATGCATAATCAAGGCGGTCTTTCTTTCAGCTGCCAAAATGGGTCCAAAACAATAGCTAAAATAACGATGGAGGCTAAGCCAGTAAAAACTTTAGTGTGTGTGATAAAAATCCTCAAGCTTGGCTAAGACTATGGAGACGTTCCAGAGACCTGGGCCGGGGCAGAAAGGAAGAACACCCAAGGGATTTAAGATACTGCCTTCTGGCACCTCAAGCGCTAAACTCCCAGAGGCTGAGATCTTCACTCCAATCAAGACTTCACTGAACCAAACATCGCTTGTTTCTTTAAGGCTGAAACCCTGTAGGCACAGCGGCCGATTTGCATGCACTACCTCTAAAGCCTTTGGGACGTTTCGCTCAGTAGAGAGAGAAGCACACACCTCTTGGCAAGGTCAACAGTAACGGTGCACAACCAAGTGGGAATGACTGGAAATATGGAGACTTGGCAAAAAATGCAAGATGTTCAGCCTCAGACATGACTTTAGGGCGTTTGCTCAAGATGATTCCCATTAGACCAAAAACTAATCTTGCAAGTGAGGCTAAAAAAATAAAAGAAGATGGAGAGGGGGAAAAAAACTCAGGCAATTTTCCCAGAGAAGAGTGCTGCTTGTCAAGTTCATTTTCTGACAACAGCACGAGCTCCACCCCTCCCCTGGAGCCCTGGATGAGATGCTGTGTATCGACAGTCACAGCAGGAAGCTCATCCAATCATAGCAGCCGCTTCAATGGGACAGGCCTAAAGTACTGCGCCAATGTGATTATTGATTCACAAATAACTCATCTCCTTTTACAGAGCCAAACCAGAAGTCTGCTGACTGACTCCTCTGAGACTACATGCATCCTAGCGGACATCAACATACCAGTTTGTGGGTATTAAATGTGATCTCTAATTTATTTTAATGAATTTACTAGGAATAGAGTGCCTGTTGTCTTGAAATAAAGTGAATTCTGCTATGCAGGTTTAAAGTCATCGCAAAAATTTTGTATAATTATATACTGTAGACACCCACAAATGTATTGCTGTTCAAACGTTTGGAGTCAGTAAAAAAAATTTTTTTTACTTTTATTTATAAAGGATGCATTAAATTGAACAAAAGTGACAGTAGAGACATTTATAATGTTCTAAAAAATACTATTTTTAAAATTTCTGAAAAAATGTATCACAGTTTCCACAAAAATATTAAGCAACTGTTTTCAAAATTGATAACAATAAGAAATGTTTCTTGAGCAGCAAATCAGCATATGAGAATGATTTCTGAAGGATCATGTGACACTGAAGACTGGAGTAATGATGCTGAAAATTCAGCTTTACATCACAGGAATAAATTACATTTTAAGATATATATATTAGATATTTTAAATTGTAATATTTCAAAAAGATTAAAATCCGACTGACCCCAAATTTTTGAATGATAGTGTATAGTAGTGTTTGTATTATATAGTCTCTTAATACATAAAATTAAGAGACCACTGCAAATTAGCAGTTTCCCTGGATTTACTATTTATATGCATGTGTTTGAGTAAAATAAATGTTTTTGTTTTATTCTTTAAAGGTGCCATAGAATTGAAATTTGAATTTACCTTGGCATAGTTAAATAACAAGAGTTCAGTACATGAAAATGACATACAGTGAGTCTCAAACTCCATTGTTTCCTCCTCCTTATATAAATCTCATTTGTTGAAAAGACCTTCGAAGAACAGGCGAATCTCAACATAACACCGACTGTTACGTAACAGTCAGGATCATTAATATGTACGTCCCCAATATTTGCATATGCCAGCCCATGTTCAAGGCATTACACAAGGGCAGCCAGTATTAACGTCTGGATGTGCACAGCTGAATCATCAGACTAGGTAAGCAAGCAATAACAAAAGCGAAAAATGGCAGATGGAGCGATAATAACTGACATGATCCATGATATCATGATATTTGTAAATTGTCTTTCTAAATGTTTCGTTAGCATGTTGCTAATGTACTGTTAAATGTAGGGCTGGGCGATATGGCAAAAAAATTAAATCTCGATTTTTCAGAACGACTGACCGATTCACGATTTCGATTTTTTTTTTTTTCGGTTTAACTAGTCACATTAAAAACTAGATTTAAAAACACCTTAACTACAATATGATTTAAGTAACATTCTCTTTATTAACAATCTGGTTAAAAAAAGTTCAGTTCCATGTGCCAAGTACATTTCTATAATATACTTAAATTGCTCCTATTTTCGTGCACTAATTTTGTATTTAATATACTAAAAATTCATCTTTAGTACTTTTTAAGAACTTCTAAGTGTACTCAACTGTGCTATTTTGAGACACCATGAAATATGAACTAAAATATACTAATAATATACTATCTCTGTATTTAAAAAATATATTTAGATACCACTTGTAGTACACTATGAGTTCAAATGTACTATAAGTGCTATCTAAATACATTTTTTAAATACAGAGATAGTACATTATTAGTATATTTTAGTTCATATTTCATGGTGTCTCAAAATAGCACAGTTGAGTACACTTAGATGTTCTTAAGAAGTACTAAAGATGAATTTTTAGTATATTAAATACAAAATTAGTGCACGAAAATAGAGCACTTTAATTATATTATAGAAATGTACTTTTCTTTAACCTGGGACATGAAGTGATTAAAATGGTGTAGGCCTAAATGTAAAACAATTTGTTAAATATCTTTGCAGAAATATGCCTGAAATATGAAGATAAATGTTGTACAAACTTATCTTAAACACATCCTACTCAGAAATAATATAAGAAAATGCTAGTAAATATTTCTTAGCCAAAAATAGCAATAAATAACACCAGTAATAGGCTATTATTAACAGCAAATGCTTTGTAAAAACAGAAAACAACAGCAGCTTTCAACCTGTCATCATCATGCAAACACGAAATATCAAACAGGTTTACAGGTTTTTGCATACCATTGCGCTATTTGTCCTATTGTCTTTATGTTTGGCGGACATGTTTAGGTGTTGCACTTTTGTCTCGCATCTTTTGCAGCGTCTCACCCATGAAACGGCATTGGAAAAACACGGCGGTCAAGTTAAAAACAAAAAAAAGCTCAACTTGTGTTTAATAACTTTGCCTTTTTTTCCCCTCATTCCACTGCCTGCGTCTCATTTTTATAACGCAATAACGGATTTCTGAATGAACAACCGCTTACGAACAGTGATGTTTTCTACGTTCAGAGCGTCACATGAGAGCGCCGGTGCCATCCTGAGGTCGGATCATTTTCTTCTCCTAATACGGTTATCATTGCTGTATTGTCAACATGTCTAATTGAACGCTTGCTAACATTTTTATTCAAAATCGCGATTTCTCGATTCCAAAAATAATACATTCGAGGCAGAACAAAAATTTGAATGAATCGAAAAAAAAAAAAAAAACGGAAAAACTGCCCAGCCCTAGTTAAATGTGGCTAAAGTTACCATCGTTTATTAATGTATTCATGCAGATCAGAGTCATGTCGTTATTTTCATTATTAAACACTTGCAGTCTGTATAATTCATAAACACAACTTCATTCTTTATAAATCTCTCCAACAGTGTGTAATGTCAGCTTTAGCATGGAGCACCATCAAACTCATTCAGAATCAAATGTAAACATCCAAATAAATACTATACTTACACGATCTGATAGGCTGCATGACGAACACTTTGTAAAGATCCGTTTTGAGGGTCATATTAGCTGTGTGAACTTTGTTTATGCGATGTATTATAGAGTCGCGAGCTTGGGGCGGGGAGCGCGAGCGCGAGCATTTAAAGGGGACATGCACTGAATTGCCGCATTTTTAATTATGCCCCAAAATAGGCAGTTAAAAAAGTGAATAAAAAAAATCTATGGGTATTTTGAGCTGAAACTTCACAGACACATTCAGGGGACACCTTAGACTTACATTACATCTTGTGAAAAAGCATTCTATGGCACCTTTAAATTACTGACTACGTTTCTTCCAAATTTAGATAATTTATTTGCAGTAAATGACAGCAGGTGTGTATATAAAAAGAAAAAGATGCAATGTTTCAGACCTCAAATAATGCAAGTTTTTAAACAACACATTACTAATGTTTTAACTTCAGAAGAGTTCTGAAATTAATATTTGGTGGAATAATCCTGATTTCCAATCACAGCTTTCATGTGTCATACCAGTTTTCACATTGGTGTTGGGTTGACTTTATGCCATTCCTGATGCAAAAATTCAAACAGCGCAGCTTTGTTCGATGCTTGTGATCTTCCATCTTCCTCTTGATACATTCCAGAGGTTTTCAGTGGGTTTAGGTCTGGAGATTGGGCTGGCCATGACACGGTCTTGATCTGGTGGTCCTCCATCCACTCACTGATTGACCTGGCTGTGTGGCATGGAGAACTGTCCTGTTGGAAAAACCAGTCCTTCGAGTTGGGAAGTCAGAACAGAAGGAAGCAATTTTTAACCTTGTACGTGGCTTGAGTCAAACGTCCTTCACAAAAATGGATCTGCCATCTCTGAAGAACCACCAGATCATCACCCATTTTCCACCTAATTTCACAGGTGTTGGGCAACAGGAACTCATCAGAGAAGATCAGAATCTGGCAGATCCGTCTTTGTAAAGGACACAAGGCTCAAGCCACGTAAGGTTTTCCTAGAAGAAAACTGGCTTCCTTCTGCTCTGACAATGTTCTCCAACTCGTAGGATTGTTTTTTTTCCTTAAGACGATTCTCCATGCCACACAGTCAGGCCAGTCAATGATGGAGAACCACCAGATCAACCCCCTGTCAGGTCCAGCCCAATCTCCAGACCTGAACCCCACTGAAAACCTCTGGAATGTGATCAAAAGGAAGATGGAAGATCACAAGCATCAAACAAAGCCGCGGTGTTAGAATTTTTGGTCCAAGTGTGGCATAAAGTCACCCAACACATGACACGTGAAAGCTGTGATTGGAATTTGGGGTTATTCCACCAAATATTTATTTCTGAACTAAGTTAAAGGTGCTCTAAGCGATGTCACACATTTTTAGGCCCAAACATTTTTGTCACATACAGCAAACATCTCCTCGCTATCCGCTAGCTGCCTGTCCCCTGAACACACTGTAAAAAAACGCGGTCTCTGTAGTCGCCACAAGCTCAAAAAACGGCTATAAAAACAAACTGGTGCAGCCTGGACCACGAAACATAATAAACATGCTCCAGCCAATAACCGACAAGAATGATTTTAAATGCGCGTTCATGACTGTTTCAGGAAGCACGGAGGGGAGGGGGAGCAGGAGGAGGAGGGAGGGTCTAGCTAGCCTCTGTTTTGTTTGACAACACTTCGAACATCAACAAAAAGTTACTCGACCCAGGATCACTTAGAGCACCTTTAAAACCTCAGGATTTTGTTGTTTAAAAATGAATATAAACTTGTTCTATTTGTATTATTCAGGGTCTGAAAACATGGCATCTTTTTGTTATTTACACCAGTTGTCATTTTCTGCAAATAAATGCTCTAAATGACAATATTTTTATTTGAATGAACTAAATGAATTGTGAAATGTCCTGACACGAATACTTACATTACTAAATTACCATCATTTGTAGCGGATAGTCAACCCAAAAAAAATAAAACAAATATATATATATATATATATATATATATATATATATATATATATGTATTTATATATATATATATATATATATTTGTTTTTTTTTTTTTTTTTCAACAAGATTTCATGATCCTCCACCGGCTTGTAATTTGAAACGGATCATTCTCTCACAATACTAGAACAGAACAACACATTTATGTCTTGCGTCATAATTCCTCTAGCAAATCACAAGACACTTTAAAAATACAAAAACACAACATTACTTACGTCACTCTGCCGGTCAGTGTGGTCTGCACGTGCTTCTGGAATTCAGGATATTTAGAGGCCAGATAGACAAAGTCTGGAGGTTTATCCTTATACCGGTTTCGAGGATGCATAGACTTATTCAGGGCCATTTTTTTCTGCAACACTGCAAAGACAGATGGCGTGTCAACACAAACAGCAATCAAAAACAGTCATTAGTCTTGGCAGAGTCATAAGTCACACAGAGATTCACTTTCATTGTATGGGAAAAAAAGATGCAAGTCAATGGTGGCTGATGTCACCTCCTCCTTGTTAAACACAAGAAATTCATTTCATACACATTTTTTTAAATAACATGAGGGTGAGTAAATTACAGTTTGGGTGAACTATTGCTTTAAATCTTGTTTTCATGTGCATGATTTAAAGTGCGACACATATGTGCTGTTCTTGCAGACCGTGTCTATTTATAGAGGAATGATATTACTGGTGTCAGTGTGCAATGTAATAAATGATCACAAATCACAAACGTGCCCAGAGGTAATTCTCTTGATTTATGCTAAGAGAATAGCCAAACAGCTAATAGATTCACCAGACAAGACACTGCAAACATGCAACTCTAACGAATAGCACAGGAAACACTCTACCGTGTAAATATATCGGATGAATACCGATGAGTGGAAAACTTCAGTAGTTTCTCAGTGTTCAGCACACTCGGCTGTCATTGGCAAATCACGTTGTCCCAACGTTCAAGTGTTTCTTCCCGGGTTCCGCTTCAGTCACAAATCTGCGTCGGCGCACACATTCGGCGTCATGGGATCAGTTTATTTTTCATAATGTAAAATGTAATATTTGCCAGGTCATTTACTATTATAACTTTATATATATATATAAATATGTATATATTATGTATATATATATATATATATATATATATATATATATATATATAATGTGTTATCATGAATGTTATTATTTTCTTCTTTTTCCCTGGCTGTTTTATTATTTTGTGCCGGTTCTGGACCGTTTATAAACAACATTCTCAAAAATACTAATTGTACTATAGTAAGGTATATAAACCTTTATATTCTTAATACAAAAATTGCTAATGTCAGCCTAAAGTTCACTGTTGTTTACACAAATGGGTATAGTATTTGCAATTAATAAAAAAAAAATTAAAAATCTACTTTTTAAAATTACATTGATAATTTATTTTTATTCTGTTTTTCTTTACATTTCGCTTATCATTTTTAATATTTATAACTATATTTGTATTTTATATTGTTAATTCTCAAAGTTTTAATTATTTTTTCTGATCTTTTTGTTTTCTTGGAAAATTAAACCATGTAAATGTTAGAATATGTTCTGTAACTTCTAAAACAAATGTTGAAGTTGAATATGCTGAAAATGTAATGAACTGTAACTGTAACCATTGTAAACTGAGTGTCACATCCTTGTTTGACTCCTCATACAGCATCACTACCAACAGACACAACATTCATATTTTTCTTCTTTAATTATGTTGCAAACAATAACATCCAGATATATTGTTAACAATTGGCTGTGTGAACAGTGATACCATAAAAAGCAAAGAGTCCCATTTAAGCTGTGAAGTCTGAAGCCTCCAATCTATTCACAAAGTAATATCTGATGATAGACCTGTGGCTGGAGGATGGACCTACAGACAGGACCTTCACGAGTCTGTCTGTACATGAACCCATCCAGCATGTGCAGCAGTGGGATTGCTTGGGACCTGCGAATGGCAAACTTTCTCTCCGGACACATACAAACAGGACCATCGTTGTCAAACCCAGAAAGACCTTTTAAAGAGACATGTCCAATCTTAAGGTCTTAAGGAGAGCCAATCATAAGGGAGTAGCACTTCTCTTTGGGATAAACTCTGGACAATGTTAATACATGTTTAAATTACAAATGATTAGTTTCAGCAATATTTTTGTCCAAAATTATCCACTTTTTTTGGTTTGGGTTTACAGCCCCGTTGCATATGAATCTCTTTTCTGTGCTGCGTAACACAGTGAAGTGACTGAAGAACCAATGTCAATCGTCTCCACCAGCATCTAAATTACTACAGGAGGCATCATCGGTGTTTGCTTGCGATGGGCACTTCTCCCTCGGGTTGCTCAGTCTGCCACAATCCCATAGCGAAATCAAGTCGTCATCTTCCTTCATACAAGCACACACAGATCGGCCTCTACAACCACATACTGAGCGGCCCACTGTTAGCACGCCAGCCGACCTATCTGGTAGGGTGTCTAGCTTCATGAACCAATCATGGCACAATATAAATATATTAGACGTCACTTTGACCATTTGAGGATGGTCGGACATCAAACGTGGCCAATGGTTCCCCACCAGACAGCTCAATCCTCAGTACGGTTACATGCAGCAGTGCTACGTGGACAGGTACAGATCTCAGACTAGTCACTATCAGATTTTCAGCAGCAGCAGCAGGTACATCCAGTACACACACACACAACAGGAAATCGCTTGATAATAGCATGGTTAAGCAGTGAATTCTTTATTATATAATTGCATTGGAATGAAAAGGCTAATTAAAATGCATTTTGAAGCCTTGTGTAAACCTTCAATCCGATGGGACCGAAAATTTGACAATAGCAGGGATGTGCAAGTTAATTGAATATCTTTTGTCTTCGCACAAAGTCAAAAGGCATATATTTTCCTTAAAAGATATGGAATGGTTTATCTCCATGTTTGGGACTTTATCAAATCATTTCCCATTGTGTATTTATTTGTACATTTATTAACAGATAAAGCAGAGAATGTGCCACTCGTCGCACTAAAGTAATGGCTTGAGCACCTGTGGTTATTTTTAGGGATATTCAGCTATGGTCCACAGTATGAAGATCCCTTTACAATAGGAGTCACCATCAGGACTCTCCACAGAGAGAACAGGCAGATCATCAGTTTGCAGCGCCACAACTTGTTATAAGATTGAGCTTTCCACAGTATCGAGTAGTTTTTTTTTGTTGTTTTTTTACATTTCATCGTAAGCCATCGTTTCGTTTTATTCATTTATTTTCACCATGGAAATCTTTGCACCCATTCTTTTAAGACAGATTTTTGCACATCCCCTGATGAGAGGAAACTTTGAGCTCTTGTCATGCTTTGCACCCTATGTCCAAACTGAGGATTATGATTTCTCAAGTCTCAGCGCAACTGCCATAGGGGGCAATGAGATCATTAAACAACAAAGGAAGAATCAGGACGTCTTCATCTGAATGCAGTTGTAACAAACGTTGAGGGCCAAATCAAGTGCTTCGTAGAGGCAACGTTTAAGTTTGAAGTGCTCCTGAGTGACAGACAAATCATAGAGGTCAAAATCAAAATCTTTACTAAAGCTATCTCTGATTTGGGGCAAAAAGAAAAACTTTTGCTGCCCACTATGCAGCATGGCTTTTTGGATAAAGGAGTTTTGTACAAATTCACTCCTATTCTCTCTTACAGTGTAAAGTCATGTCTCTGGGATTGTACTTCTCAGTAGGACGTGTCATGACAAGTGTACAAAGATTTATTCCCAAACGTTTCCAGACAAAAACACATGAAACGTTCTTAGATGCAACCATTAAATGTTATCTAAATCCACAAGAAGAGAATGGTAAGTACACTCCAGAAGTGATGCAACAAAGCTACAGAATAACTCCGATAACAAGCCCCATAGACGATCAGATCAACTCTCCTCCTCAGCATTTTAGATTCGTTCTGTAGCTTTTGCCCCTTGAAAGGTCTCCAAGCTAGGCACAAACAGACTAAGACAGTGGACGAAAACAAAACTAAATTAAAAAAAAAAGAAAAAAAAAAAAAGACAAAAATAAATCAGACACTGTCATTAAATTATCAGTTTAGTGCCCTACATTAAACCCAGTCAGCTTCTGCCTTCGGTAGGTCAGGCTGAGTGAAAGATCAGCCTGTGTTAAACCTATGGTACTTCTAGACAACATTATGTAAATTTACAGTATACAGTTTTGGATTCACCATGCAAGAATACTTTTTTTTTTTTTTTTTCTCATTTAATAGCTCGATCTACATCCAGAATAATTTACATAAAAGGACACGCTATTGAACCGGAGTTTGGTGGGTGATAACCGTGGTGTTCGAGTGCATCCAGAAGAGCAGGAGGAAGCTGAGGGGGAAGTGGAATGGGTCCGGGGGTGGAGGGGAGCATGGAGGTGTTGTGAAGGGTCCTGCGGCTATGATCAGCGACACTCCCAAACTTTAACTGTTTGATCTACACTCCCAGTGACGACGTACGGAGCCGACTTGTGGAAATCTGTGGAGAGATCAGACACTGTACTTTAGGAACATACAGACTTAACAATTATATGAAGATCACTGGTCAGCCGACAGAGAATTTTTTTTCATGGCCAACGCAGATACCTTAGAGATCACACTATTTCATTTTAAAGATAGTAATTAACACATAATGCAATGAAATTTATATTTACATGACATAATATTCACTAAATTAGAAATAAATAATTGGACTAGAAATCAATATGAAAAAAAAAATAAAACTTTAGGCAGGCTGCAAATGCACAATTCAACTGGATTAGACAAAGTTTGCAAGATTCATGGAATTAAAGTATTTGCTAAATGTTGACAGTATATGAGAAAGCATCATAGCATTTGCCTTTGTATTACTAATAATAGAAAGGCAAACACTATAGGGTCATTCTGTGTCAAATCAAATCAGTTTTAAAATCATTTGTTCTTCACATATTCCTCTTTAAAAGAAAAAATGATCAGCTGTATGTAAAGTGACCCACATTTGGTTTTTGACCACTAGAAATATGTACAATTTACCAATTTAAACATGGAGCCGCATTAAGATCTCCTTATCTCTGGGATTGAACCATCGAGGGCCTTTAAAATATTAACAAAATCAAAAATTTGAGCTGGGAACCTCTGGTTGAATTGACACAGAGTGACCCTATAATACTTCTTCATACATCATTCACGTTCCTTATTTAGCAGTTAAGTCTAATAATTTATTAAACAGGACTGTTAAAAAGACTAAAACTAATGAAGATGGAGAATAGCAGATCCTGTGCATCTGCAATCAGAAAAAGTCCCACTTACGACATTTGTCGGCCAAACAAAATGTATCGGCCAATGATTAAAACTGCCAAAGACGTGTAATGTGACAATTTTTTTCCTCAAACTGTGATCAGTCCAACATGGCGGCATTAGTTCAGCCAATGGAATGAGTTTAGGGTGGGGCTATCTGATCATTTGACAAATGGAAGAGGAGGAGAGAATCTTGTTTGAAAACAACCTGTCCTGTATTTTACCAATACCATTTGGTGATGCTCATGGCACTTTAAAACGTACATAAAACACTTCAAATAGCAGGATTCACAAGCTCAAACAGTGTCAAGAGACCTGAAGCCTCAAACAGACATTCTATTCACACAAAAACCATTGTTTCAAATCAATAGCCTAGAAGACGAATGCTGTGTACTGAAGTGCTTTTAAAAGGAAGTTTAAAGCTTCACAGGAGCCTACAGGGGAGCTGGCTGAATAACATCAAGTATCTCTAGAGAGCTTCAGTGCCTTGATCCACTGAAAAGATCTGGACGCAAGCAGTTAAAAGACTGGAGGGTTCAGCGTCCTCTCTGAATATGCTGCCAACGGCTGACAGGACTACCTTTTGTAGAGTTACAAACTCCATCTAACCTGAGAAATCACTCTTTGGGGAAGTAAGGATGCTCTGTACACTTCTAAAAGGCATCTATACCTTTCCTTGGTCATCAAAACAACTGATAAGCATTTCAAACAACATCAGAAACCAGTGAGAGAAGATTAGTGTATATACGGCCACTTACCCAGAGAGGTAACAAAATGTTCATGGGCACTCAAGGTCTTCATGCAGCGCTTATTTTTGTAGTCCCAGATCCTCAAAGTCTTGTCATCAGCACAGCTCACAATAAACTTTCCTCCAGGGTGCACAAGAATCCCACGGACCCAGTTATCATGGCCAACCTGAAGAAGACGCCAAACAAAAAGATTCAGATTTAAAAAGAATAAAGCTTCTCAAAAAGTTACATTCTGCACTGCAGACTCACACTAATTTTACTAGACCGACTCACCAGTGTCATAAGGCACATGCCAATGCTCACATCCCACATCTTGATCGTCTTGTCTCTGGAACCAGACAACAGGAAAGGACCAGGTTTCCCGCTCTTCTTGGTCTGTCAAAACAAAACAGCAAAAAGAGCATTTGAACCAATGCTGGGGAGGTTTAGTACAAATTCATGTGTTCTGAAGAGGAATTATAGCCTTACGGGTCTGGAATGATATGAGGGTGAGTAATTTATATTTTTAATAGCTCGAATTTATATTTTTGGGTGAACTTTTAAGGCTCCGATATACTTCGAGAAAAACTGAAGAACGAACTGTTATGGCAAGTCATTTCAAACACAATCAGGCCAAAACAAAGTTCGTTTTGGGAGTTCATAACAGCTTGCCAAAGCAAGCTTTCCAGAAAACACTGTCAAACTACCATTGGTCCTTGTCGATTATGTAATATGTAGGCATGCGCTGAAGCTCTGCCTTCTTAAAATTGGAAACCTTCTCTGGTTTATTTTCTCTGTTGAGTCCATTGAGGTCAGACGTCTATGAGTGAAAACAAACACTGGAGAGCTGCTTTATAGTAGAAACTGAAGTGTAATTCTAATTGAAAGCAATACTGACACTGTTTTTCACGTTTAATACTGTAAAGCTGTTGGGTTTAAAGCATTCTATTGTATAAAATGCTATATAAATAAACATGACGACTTTACTTGACTGGAATGTCGAATTGCAGAGCTCATGCACACTTCCACATCGCTATTACCAGATGCGGTCTTAACTGCTGTAATTTTTGTGTTTATTTTGTTATTGTGAAGAAAGAGAGCAGCACATATTTACATATTCATCTAAACGTTGCTCTCAGCAGTATATCGGGGACTTTACACAACTGTGTTCCCAAACAGCAGGCATCCGCCTCCGAAAGCAAGATTACATGACTGCGCTAAATTAAATGTATAAGAAAGAAGACCCACAGTGACTTCTACTACTGCAGCCACTTCCATTTTTCTTGGTGATATTTGATGGCAGTTTATCAGGAAGTTACGATTTTCCTCTCTTCCAACTCAATGGATGGAAATTTGTGAAAAATTATCGCATAAAACATTTGCAAATAAAGCACCAAGTTAAATTCAAACTTTGGATGGAAACAGCTACTGATGTATAACATCTCACAGAGAGCGTGTGTGTAGAGATGAATATTTATGGTTAAAGGCCAACTCTGCTCGAGGGGGAGTGTGAAAATTGCTCTTGCTGAGAGGCTGGCATGCTCAGACCGTGTGTTCAGGCACATTTATACCTTTACACAAAGCTGCTGTAATGACATACAAGGCTTTGTAATTGACATCTGTGACAGAGTTACTGATGTCAAGAGAGTGTTAATTCCACCTGAACAGGTTCAACAAGACAAAATAATGTTACTCTTTCAATATTGAGGAGAAAGTTCTTTACACAATAGTAATTACTGTGAGGGTTTTAAGGCTGTATTCCACATGCTGTGAGGGCTAATTTTTCATCAGATAAAGATTAAATTGGACACGGTTGATCATAAGACTGGCAAAAAATCCAAATGGTACGTTCTTCACCTCAGGCCATCAAGTGTTAATCCCACCCATGTCATTTCATGGTCTATTTCAAATCATTGTACATGACAAATTTAGATCGTCAGTTGAAAATCAAAAGGACTATCAAAATGTATTTACAGAGCACAGCAAAGAAGAGACCAATATGAAAATGAAAAAATGATGGATTATTTACAAAAACAAAGAACCATTTATTCAAACCAATTTTTTAAAATAAAAGGTTAAAAGTGGAAAAAATTTCCCGTTGACCTGTAATTACACCTGAGAGCTGGTTTCTTGTAGAATCTGAAGTAGACTTTTGTAAAATTATTTTTACCTGGTATTTTACTGTACCCCATGTTGTGCATATTACATGTTACAATTACTAGTTACCCGTGGTGGATGAAGTACACAAATCACAAGTACACAAAAAAAATGCAAAGAACAAACCTAAATATGATTTTCATTTACAATAATCAATACTAAAGTCCGGCATTAACATACTATCACATAAGCAAAACTTTGCAGGCAAAAAAGGTCCATTGTCTATTGTCAATAGTGTAGCGATTTATGAACCTCACACAAAAGTCACTTTTAAAATAAAAAGCTTTATGTTTGTCAACATGGCAAAATCTTTTGCCCTCACGCAAAACTCCCATTTGCATTTCCAAGCAAAATTAATATATTGTTTCGCTTGGAAATGCAATTTTCTTTTATTGTTGGCTCATTTTGAGTCAGACACAATGACTCGCTCTTAACTGGACCATTGGATCAGATGTTGACTTAAAAACTTGAACTGTTTCAACGGGTTCATTGAAAGAATCAGCTCATTCATGAATCAAACATTGCTTTCTAGTTGACAAATTCACTGAGTTTGAAATAACAAGGCACAATATATTTTTTATATAATGTAGGAGTAAAATGTATGCTAGTACACTTTGGAAATGTGAAGTAAATGTTTACCAAAATAAAAATACTCTGATAAAGTACAGATAATTGACGAAATGTACTCAAGTACAGAAACAAAGTAAAAAAAAAACTTTACTGTCCATCACTAATTACTATAGCAAAAACAATCCAAGAAGAGGTTCAAAAAAATTACGGACATTCAAGCAATTACCTGTTACCTATAATTATAATTATCATGCATATTAAATGATAGTCTTTAACTTTATTGATAATACTTGCCATTATAAATACTAAAGCATTACTTTGAAATCTTTTAACCAAAGTAGTTTCAGAAAGCATCTAAAATTATTGAACATACTAAATGGTACCAATATTTGCCATCACAACTGCTAGAGTATTTCCCCCCTAATTTTCAGTTAGTGCTCTCACCTCTGAGCCAGTTGCCTCTAGGATGGTGGGATGAGCGCTTTCAGGGGCCCAAGAAATGCACTCCACCACGTGCTCATGCTCACGCAGCTCTGCCTTGCATTCTTTTGTGGCCACCACCCAAACGCGCACAGTTTGGTCATTAGAACTACTGGCGATCAGGGTCCCATCCTGGTTGGGCCGCACCATGCGCACCCACTCTCTGTGGCCAGTGAATGTCTTCACACAGTACCTGTTGAGTATTTCAAACAAACACAGATTTAACCACATTTATTATTGTCAAGAACATTTCAGGTATTAACTAATATCTGCATGCTTGTCACATCTGTTTGCAAGTCACATCTGACCATTACAACATGAAAAACTGCTTAGAAAGCAAAATGTTGCTTTGTTACTTGTACAACATTTGCACAGGTGCTTTTCAGCTGAAGAAACTCAATACAGTAACTGAAAGGACTGTTCTGTTGGAGCAAGCTATGGTTAGGCACCTTTGTTTTAGCAGCCCAGGACTTTTAACCAATATGCAGATTAAGAAATCTCAAAATAAAAAGGATGAAACCTACATACAACATTTGCTAAATGACTTACCCAGTAGCCACCTCCCACATTTTAATGGTTTTATCCCTTGAGGCAGAAACTATGTGATCTCCATTGGGCATAATAGCTACAGATGAAACATTATGGTCATGCCCTGAAAAAAAATAAAAAAGTCAGTAAAGAGTTAAGTATCTTATCTTCCAAACTGTCCTGAAATTGTCATCCAATGAAGAACCAGCAGTGTCTGAGATGGATGCATTGAATTAAATTCTCGAATCAGTGCATAATATACAAATTTCTACAATACAAATCAAACAGTCATGCACATTAATGTCTGACAATGTGCAGTTAAGGTTTAAAACACATTGAACAATTTAATGGAGAATAAGCTGCTAATTTGCCTTGGGCTGCTTTGTTCTCAGTGTGCAGGGAAAGAGATGAGCTAATTACACAGGACGCCATTTTTAAGCTCCTGAATAGATGATGAAACTAAGTAGCCTAGAAAAAGCAGTCTTAAATATGGAGGGGGGGACACACCATAAAATGTTATCTCGTCTCAAAGAGGATAATTAAACTGCTGTCCAAATCTCCTAATCTTCCGCTAAAGCAGCCGACCCACGAAGCGAGTCGGGGAGAGAAAGAGAGCGAGAGCGCGAGCGCGAGCAGAAGGGGGACTTGCAAACAGAAGGTAGGGGGGTTCCTTTGCCACCTCTTCAAAGATAGACTGCGCTAGAACAGTCTACCCTAGTCTCAGGGCATCATGCCAGCTTTAGTGATGGGTGTAAATTACAAGCCTTTGGATTTGTGCATATTACAAGCTGTCACACACGTTATTTGGATTATAACCACTCAGGATTTACACAATTTTGATATGGATTACAAATGACTTGAGGGGAAACTCTGAGAACACTTGATTAGTTTTCATCGTGAAACATTAAAAGATGTTTTTTGACATGTTAAACATTTATGTATTATGCATGACAAATGATAGGGCACATCCACACCATCCATCCTCACTGGTAACCAACCAGATGACCTATTCTTGAATCATCACTGCAAACGTGCATTTATTATGTGTATTTGGCTTGTATTGTGAGCTTCTAAAACAGTATAAATATTTGTGCATTTTTAGCATGAAACTGTAAATTGCTGTGTGCATTAGCGAGGTTTTGAAAAATAATGAAATATATGAAATATAAGTGGCTGTATTGCAGACAGTTGCGTGCCCATCCCCGCTTCCCTTCGCAGCTTTTCACACCGACTGTTTTTGCGCTTTTCCAAACCTGTGGTGAAATATGACCCAAGATAAAATGGGGGGTTTCATGACACTTTAAGTGTTAACTATCCATCTAACACTTGGAAAGATATGTTGACATAATAAACACCCGTAAGATAAAATGTAAATTCACTTGTGGTGTGATCTCCCATATGAAAAGCCTGAAGACCTCCATTTCAAAATAAGCTATTAAAATTTATCAAGCAATTAGGATTTTAAACAAGGGCACAGCCTAAGGAATGGCTTTCTTAGGACAGGATCTCTCACTTTCGTGGAGTGGGGGAAAAAAAATTAATGTCAAAATGTTCTAAGAACAAATCTTAAGCTTAAATCTATTACATGCAAATATTTTTATAGGATTAAAATAAATAAATAAAAAAAAATAAAAATAAAAATAATTATTATTATTATTATTAATAATATAAAATAACCCAACATAAACCTTCATAAACAGCACAGTAATATTTGTGTTAAAGGCTGGCTTCTAATACAGGAAGAATCTCTCTTATGGATGCGTTGGCAAGCTGGCACATTAATGAGCTGCGTTCAACACCTGCCTCCTGACACTCTATTCCCCCCTGAGACACCTCACTACTCCTAACAGTTCCCAGAACCAATGACAACATATGACACCATCCTCACCGTGCATGGTCCTGATACACTCAAAGCCCTGGAAGTCCCAGAGCTTAATGGTCATGTCTGCTGAACAGGAGGCTAGCAGCTTTCCAGAATGGTCAAAGGAAATGTCCTGCACCGAGTCTGTGTGGCCCTTGAGGGTCCGCTCAAAGTCACCCGTTTCATAATCCCATACCTGGATCAGATACAAAACACATGTTTTAGCCCAAGATGAGCATCTTTTCAATAATAAAAAAAGCCATTAACTCGTTTGGCAGCTTGTAATGATAAGGTAATAAATTAAAAGGCAGGTTTGGGCTTGTAGCAGCTATTATGTATTCAGTGAAACATCTGTAATGCAGCCAGCTTTTAAACCCCATCAAACACGCCAGAATGCCCTCTGGATCTAATCTATGGTGTAAACGTTTCCTCGTTCAGTCTTTATCAGCCTGTCAGAATTTCATCCCACAGTAACCTTACAATATCTACTGCACTCCAAGCAAAATTATGGCAGAATATTTTGACATCAAGTTTACCCTAAAATTCGGTTTTCATCATTTTCTTTATCATTAAAGCATTTTTGTGAAGTGAGGCAAATGTTTTCTGCTTGTTCGCCTGGATGCAGCAGTATGATAAACAGCCTCAGGGCTTAATGTGAAGATCAGGTTTCAGCAGTTTCTAGGCGGCAGCCAGACACACAGGGATAAGCTCTGTCTGCTACATAGGGGGCCGGTGACAGAAGCCCCTCCACCTGCTTATCTGTCTCCTGCTTCCAAAGGGGGAGACTGAACTCAACCAGTCGTGTTCTGATAGAAAACATGCACAAGAAAAGCCTGATGTGGCACACCTGGGTCAGTCAAGCACGTAAGCTTTAACCATGTAGCTGAGACTGCAATACTATTATAGAGTGTATACTATAGCAAGGACTTATATCTGCCTTCATTTGGTCTGTCTGTATGTCCATGATCATCAAAAAACACCTTTATAACAAAACAAAAAAAATAGGGCTGGGAGTTTAATCCATTAACTAGATTAATTACGGAAAAAAAAATAAAAGCGTTAAATTTAACACATTTAACACACTTGCCCCCCCCCAGACCAACATAGGTCATCTGACATTTCATACAGTTGACTGATGATGAATATAATGCAGGGGAACATCTCTGCATGATATAGCCTATAGAATGCAGTTAGAATGTCCATAAAGATATGAAAGGCGATAGATTTTAACCCTTTGAAGCGTACGACAACACCGGTAATATCAGAACGTTCACTGCTAAATTCAAACGTGCTTTCGCGCTTTGGCTGCAGTGGTTTTGCACTTTGGCTGCAATTTATGTTTCTGCCGGTTGGTGCCCACAGCCAAACTGTCCATAACCGAACGTGCACACGTAATAATTGAGCCAGAGTAGAGGCACGAGGACACTACTGAGAGTGCGTGAGTGTTGTGGAGAGATTCGTGCTGCACATTGCATTGATGCGCTCTCACGTTAATGTATTACATTGATGCACACTCGACGTGCGTCATTAAAAAAATGCTATAGTATTTGCTTTAAGTAAACTATAAAAATGAAAAGAACGTCGGTTCTGAAAGCTGCACTTGTTTTTTATTGGTTAAAATGAATGGAGAACATCCAGCCATGTTATGGCTGACAACCGATAAATGGCCAATACTGAAATTATATACTACTTTGCCTAAATATAATTAGAGATAAAACACTTAAAGCAATTTAGAATTTAAGCATCACATAGCATAGTTTTAAAAATTAAAAGATTTACTAAAGATTACATTTAACAGAATTATAAAATTATGTTTTTAAAGATCAACTTGAGTATTAGATGTTATTGAGCATGTTAGATATCAGCAAAGGTAATCTAAATGTAAAAACAAAGGTAATCAGCATGCACAATTAAATTTTTGATATTCAATAAATACATTTTAGCTGATAACAGATATAGTCCCGATATATTGTGCATCCCTAAAAACCAGTTCATTTTTTATTTGAAAAACAGAGGCTGAACCAAGACTAAATAACTAGGCTTCAAAAGAAAGGGAACAGAAAAATAAAAGAGCATGCTGAAATTACCCATGCAGTGCTGCATGAACAGAGTGCTTTTTTTTTTTTTTTAGAATAGAGTGTTGACGTTTCAGATAAATTGTGGAGATGAAAGAAAAGACTGCATGTTTGAGCGCATGTCATATGTTCATGCGCATGTATAAAATATCACAGTCTGAAAAAAGAAAAAAAATGAGAAAAAAACAAAACATACTTGTGCTTGTAACTGAACTGCAAACCTGAATTGCAAACACTGACTGATTCAGTCTTGTCAAGAGCCAAAAAGGAAAGCTGTCAAACTGCTGATCAACATGAAAGTAAAAACTGAAGTAAAAAAAGACCTGCCACAGTCGCCTTACCACATATTACACTTAGCACAGGTGAGAAAAAAAAGCATCTGGCTATGCAGCTTCAGGCTCCCTGATAATTAGCAATGAATATGTGGATGGAGAGAATGGGAAAGAATATATTTGGACTAGCTCTAGCTACCTGGTTGAGGGCTGCCCATGTTAAGGAGGACTGGGGATTTTAGAGAAGGGTTTAATAGCACCAAGTACAAAACTAGGGCACAGGAGGAGGGGGCACAGACTCAGGTTGGTGGCCATAGCTGCCAGCACTAAGGCAGAAGATGAATCACTCAAAAAGCAAGAGTCCAGGAAAAAAAAGAAAAGAGAGAGAGAAACCCTTTGTGGGACTAATTCCAAAAATAAAACAGAACATGTAGAAGGGGGTGCCTTTCATATATTATATCTCTGAATTTTTGGCTGATCTAAAGTGTGAAAACCTTCCCTCTTGGCAAAAAAAAAAAAAAAAAACACCTTAATAAGTGGCTATAAATAGGTTTAGACTTAGGTTGTCTGTAGAGTTGCTGGGCTCTATTTTGAATAGAAGGCAGGCAGAAACAGGGCTTATTACCACGGGAATGTCACAATGCTTGTGCAGACTTGTGTATATTGTGTGTCTCAAGAGCCCCTGTATGACCAAGTCAAGAAAAAAAAAAAAAAAAAAAAAAAAAAAAAAGGAGGACAGTGGCTGCCTGCTGTCAAATTTACAGCTCATTCAAGGCAAGATGCTGCAATTATGTCAGTCAGCGAAGCAGGTGAGACTAAATTTGATGGGCCATTTTCACACTGTATATCAAGATTTGATCATACCAATGTAACAAATGCAAGGTCAGTTTTAGGGGTATGAGATGTACACCATGCACACAGTGTGCTTGATAACGCCACCGAAGATACAGAAGAACTCACCTTTATTGTCGCGTCCTCTGAGGCAGAGACTATGACGCTGAAAACAGGATGAAAAATGACTCTGGTGACAGGACTCCTGTGGCCGCTCAGGGCGTATCTCTCAGGGGGACGGGGGATCCATTCTTTGGGGTCTCGCTTCTGTCCAACTGGCCCACCTAAAGTAATCTCCTCTTTTGCCTCATTCAGTTTTGATTCTAATTCCATCACCTAGCAGAAGGCACAATGTGTAAAACTCATCATTACACACATCAAATTAAATGAATGGTGACACTTTGGATTACAGTTGCTGTAGCTGAAACACAGCGTTTCCGTTTCTAAACCCAAACTTCTGCCATTTTAGAGCATGAATAGTCAATGAGTCAAGGCTGCCTCCATGATTCCTAATAGGATTTGCATTAAATATGAAATGCACAAACCTTTTTCTGTAATCTGATGACTGATGTCCATTTCTTTTCCAAAAGACCTGCATACTTCTTATCCAATTCCTCATTCTGGAGACAAAAGATTACAGAAACTTTACACAACACACTGCATTAAAGAAATACAAGAATTTCATACGGCCTTAAGCAAAAAGGGAAGCATACACCTATCACCCCAGTGGCAACTGTAAAGTCCCTCTAAATCCCTTCACATGGGTTAATCTCTGGCAGACAAAGAGAGCTTACCAAGATTACATTTATACAAACACTGCACTGTGAAAAATTAACTTTAGGGTGCCTGGCACTAACTAGACCTTTCTATAAGTCACATTTAGTTTTCAATTTGAGACATAAATGAATCTCATTAGCATTCTCCAATCAACAAACCAGCACGAATAACTACAGTAGTAACAATGTCTTTAGGGATGGGAGGTATAACTTAGGTTTCATATGTATAAATAATAATAATAAATTATTCTCCTCTTAATCATACAGAACAGGAATATCAGAGGCTGGAACAGCCAACGCTTGCCATGATGGTTGGTTTTACTGCTGTGTATCATAATCTTCATTCACAATTCCACTTTATTCAGGGCTAATTCTTATTCAGTCTAATTCTGAAGTATGAAAATCCAACAAGAGTAATTATGTGTAAACCCTAACATTAGACATTCTTATGGTTGTGTTTTTAAACACGCAAGCCGGAGAGCAATATGAAGGTTCTGCTTGCTGAAAGAAGTGTACACACGGTTTTGCTTCACAAGACTGGTCTCTAACCATCAAAAATGCAAAAGCATAAGACAGCTCCCAGATCTATGGATGATGAAAAAAAAAAAGGATGTGGCAGACAAAGAGAAAGAGAGGCTTTTTTGGAGTAATATATCAGAGGTGTCCAGCAGAACAGGTGCCGTTACTGTGATGAGTGAAGTGGAGTGAGAGGGGTCGTGTCATGTGTCTCTGAGGGAGAGGGGCATTTAAAGCCTCTGCAAAGGTCTGATCCACCATCTGCCTGGACCCTCTGCCACGTGCGGCGGCCAATGTACCAGCCCCATCAGCCATGCCAGCCTCTAATCACTCCCATCTGACAGTCCATCAGCTCCCTCCAGCCCTCAGAGAGCCACTCTTCATCTACAGTTATGCCTAAAGTCACAAAGCCCTGCCACCTCTCAGAATATCTTAACAGCTGGAAGGATCGATAATGAGATCTCTTCTGCTAAATGAAGCCATGTTAATAGCATTCTGGTTAATTAAAGGGAGCTTTTAGCACCATAGACCACCTCTCGGTCAACAAATCTGATCAATAATTCATCCTCTTTCTTCCCTGTACAAAGAAAATAAACAGTTTATCTTCTGTCCAACCAAGCGTGTTTTCAAACAAGAGCTCTCGCATTTCCAGACGGCATATTACGCAGAACCGTTTTCTGCTGAATTTCAGTAATTCTCTTGGTCTATCCTGTGATAATGGAGAGACTGTCCCCTTTATCAGTGTGAACCATCGCTTAGACAACAGGGAGCATTGGGTTTTACATCTGCCACACATCATAATTATCTCTGCACTGCCTTAATTCAGCACGTGCGCTGTCAGTCACAACCTCATACAGAGGCACCAATTAAAAGGGGAATACTTCAAATTAAGAAATATTGGTTTGACTGGGGGTTTAGATAGAGGGGGGTTCCCACACTCACCATGTCTAATTCTGCCTCCTTTTTGAAAACTGAATATGCCTCTTCATATCCATTGGAACGAAGGTAATCAGCTATCGCTCGGTTTCTGAAAAACAAAGAAAAGCCTAATTAGTTCTCTTGATAACCAGGCTTATGATTGTGGATTAAGAAAAGAGCTGCGGTAAGAGCTTTTGACACAACTGAAAGAACTTGTGAGTCTGAGCACATATTCAGACAGTGGTACATTGGAATTTCGTTATGAGAGACAAAACAACTGCTCATGGAAAACTCTGTATGCTTTCATGGTGAATCAGGTTTGATAAAGAGGGTGCAGGGAAAAAACACTGATATGCAAATTGCTCAGTAAATTTCAGTACTGACCCAAAGATGTGCCCTTAAAAATACATTTATGAAGGCAGTATATCTGATTACAAGTCATCCAAAACAGAAACATCAAAACCTGAAAAGAGCATTAGTGTACAACTATTTTAGATTTATCCAGTTGCAAAGGGTAAGCTATTGCAATATTACCGATAACAATAAAAACACACGTACATATATACACATTATAAATACACACAGGTTTGCTGCAGTAGTTGGTGTTAAGCTGCGTTAATAGTCGCTCTTCATTTGCGTGAGTCTCAAACTCCATTGTTTCCTCCTTCTTATATAAATCTCATTTGTTTAAAAGACCTCCGAAGAACAGGCGAATCTCAACATAACACCGACTGTTACGTAACAGTCGGGGTGTACGCCCCAATATTTGCATATGCCAGCCCATGTTCCCAACATTATGAAAGGCATTAGACAAGGGCAGCCAGTAACATCTGGATCTGCACAGGTGAATCATCAGACTAGGTAAGCAAGCAAGAACAATAGCGAAAAATGGCAGATAATAATAGCAATAATAACTGACATGATCCATGATATCATGATATTTTTAGTGATATTTGTAAATGTTTCGTTAGCATGTTGCTAATGTACTGTTAAATGTGGTTAAAGTTACCATCGTTTCTTACTGTATTCACGGAGACAAGAGCCGTCGCTATTTTCATTATTAAACACTTACAGTCTGTGTAATGCATAAACACAACTTCATTCTTTATAAATCTCTCCAACAGTGTAGCATTAGCCGTTAGCCACGCAGCATAGCCTCAAATTCATTCAGAATCAAATGTAAACAATATAACAGTATACAATACTCACATAATCCGACGCATGCATGATGAACACTGTAAAGATCCATTTGAGGGTTATATTAGCTGTGTGAACTTTGTTTATGCACTGTTCAAGGCAAGCGTGAGCTCCGTGGGCGTGGAGCATGAGAATTAAAGGGCCAGTAGCCCTGAATCGGCTCATTTATAATGATGCCCCAAAATAGGCAGTTAAAAAAATGAATTAAAAAAAAAAAAATCTATGGGGTATTTTGAGCTGAAACTTCACAGACACATTCAGGGGACACCTTAGACTTATATTACATCTTTTTAAAAAAAAGTTCTAGGGCACCTTTAAACATTTCTCAACTTTGTCGCGACACTGGACATGCCTACATCCTGTCACCAACAGTCACTGTCGCTTGTGGAAATCGCCAGCTCTATTGAAATGTGTAGGTGTTGCTTTGTCGCTGATAGTTTGAGCGCAGCTTTACTCAGCCTTTACCGATTACATTACTTGCCCACTGTAAATTCACATTTCTTGCCCACAATAAAAACCATTTAGTTCAGTCGGACAACAAACAACAATTATAAACTGAGTTATACACTTCTGCTCCACTCCATACAGCACAAGCTGCAGAGTCGCAACAGTGCAGCAGGAGTCGGATTCCACTGATGAGAGTAAGGAGAGATGACTGAAGAGACGATGGCGGAGGATTTGGTGCAACAGATCCTGAGCGTCACTAGCCAAGTTTTCATCCAGCTTTTGTTAGACAATATGCATAAAAAATAAAAAATAAAAAAAGTTTTCGAAATTTGCTTTCTACAGGCTGTTCCCATTCAATTGGCCTTTTACAAATAAAATGGTGTGCGTAATGACGTCATCCCTAAAAACTGTTTTGTTGTATCCCTAAAAAAATATGCACTTGAGCCGTTTCCATATGTAATTTCGCGTATATCGCAAAATATATATTTCACATCTTAAAATGAGACAGTATAAATTCGCTAGTTTATGGCTTAATTTTTTTTTTTTTTTTTTTTACAAATAATAATTGAATTATGAAATACGAGAAGACGACGGTGAAGTGGAGCAGCTTGTCTAATAGGACTGCATGTAACTAAATGCCTTTACGGGAAACAAAAATGTTAGGGTCCACAAAAAAAAAAAATCTGTAGTGAAATTCTGTCTTTGCATATAGCAACAATCTTTAATGAAAGCTACCCTTGAACATGCAAGCCAGTTGCAATGTGACATGGCTCTGCATTCACAGCTTTTACAAACGCTTTTTACTTTAATAGGGAAAGAATATGTCAGTTCTTAGAAGGAAGCCTCCACCTCTGTTTTCAACACATTCTGAGCTGCTGAGGAGTCAGCAAGACTGTGGTGAGCGGAAGATATTCATTGATGGTGGTGATAGTGAAGACAAAGAAGGCTGTCAGAGACGCCACTCTGCTGTCCAAACTCTTCCTGGCATTGTGATGGCAGAAGGATCCACAGCCCAATATGGAAATGCTGTTTCAGCGAGACAGCCACATTGTGCACATATATTCTTAAATCAAGATCAAAATCAAGACAGACAAAAAGAATTATAATATCTAAAGACCAGACAACAAAGAGTCTAACAGCACACACAGACAGAGGAAAAACTCTGGGTGTGGCATGGTTGGAGATAAATGATATGATTATATATACACAGTGTGTAACCTATTTGGTGAACTGGCCACTTCACTAAGGGGCAGACAATAAAGTGACAGAGCACTAGCACCATATCTACTGCGGTCTGTGACAGTTAGGGTGCTCTGATTAAAGTCAAGGTTGGAAAGAGGTTATCTCATGTGACAGACGGCAGGAATGAACTACACACTGCTTAATGCTGAAGGGGACATATGTGTGTGTGACTCTACTCTGCTTTGAGTGGGACATGCTCAACAGATACCTTTCCTAGAGACACAGCTCACCAACAATGCTTCTTTGTGAGTCAAACAGAGCAGTTTAGCAAAACAAAACAGTAATGATTATGGCCATGTACATTCTGGAACGTTTTTGGAGTGACAACTACAGTTAAATGCAGGAGTGAAAGCCCTGAATACTGTGAATCATTCTGTGTAGAGTGTATGCAGCAGTCAATTACAATTTTGAAAAACATGTTGCCATCATACAGCTGTATACAAAAAAACATGAACGACAGCAGTTCAAAATAAATTCAATAATAACCAATAATGAAAACATCATTTCCAGGGCTCCAGACAAAAAAAACTTATTAAGGAGCCATTGGCTCCTATAGGGGGAAAAAACAGGCGCCAATTTTTTTTTTTTTTTTTTTTTTAAGAGCCAAACAACAAGGAACGTAATTCTTTTTTAAATCACTTACTTTTATTCATTCTGTTGTGTTTATATATCTCCCCTCCTCCAAAGTTGCCCTGACACACCAAACCGACGCTAAACAGCTGACGGCCAAGTAGCACGTCAGTTCTGCGCCTGCGTGAGATGAAATGCCTTTCTGAACCAGCAGGCGGCAATAGCTGAACAGCCAATCAGAATGATCAGATGGCCTGAAGGACCGACGAGCTCCGACGCCGATTCAATATTTCAAATCGGCCGAAAAAAGCCAACGAGGACCAACTTCAGCCAACGGTGCGGAACACACTGAGAAAACGTAGTCGGCCGACGAAGAAAAACTGCCCGACGGCCGACCATCGGCTTGGTGTGTTCCTGCCTTTAGGCATTTTTATGCAGATTTTTAAAATGTGTGTTTTTTTGTTTTTTTGTTTTTTTTACATGAGAGTCCGAGCTTTCACATTTATGCATATTGCTCCATAGTTGCACTTGGAACTGTGGAGCGATATGCATAAATATATGCACACTTTTATACAATTATCACACTTTGTCTGGTTGACATGGACAAAGCTTGCTTTCTTAGTGAAGTCTTTGAAAGTTTAGCGTGACTGTTAAACAGTTGCTGTTACAACAAACATTTTTTCCAAAAACTCTTATGAACTCATAACATTTACAGACAAGAATATAACTAAGAATATAACAGTTAATGCAAGTTATGTGCTGGAGAAAAACAATACTAAAAATCATTGAACAGCAAGTGCAATCTGTCAAAACACATTAAGCAGCCCACGTGAAACTCTGCTTATGAGCTTCTTTGACGCATTTAATAAATGCTTGAATAAAGAAGAGCTACAAAGACAAGTATTCTACTGCGAAGTCAAGTGACAACCATATTTAACTGTAGTGTGTATGTGACCAAAGTGACTTCACAGAAATCACAGTCAAGTGTTTTAAATCTATGTTCAGGTTATCATTAAGATGGCCACAAGATGACATTTCAGTGTTTCATCATGGATGATGTGGTGACAGAAAAGTACTGAAGATCAGTGCTGGCGTAAGTAAACAAGTAAGCACAGTGTCTCTTAACAATAACAAATTACTGTAAATTAGTTCCCATTATGAGGTAAAGTCAAGTGCCATGACTTTTAGACCCTTGGGTGCATGCTAGTCCTCACTCACCTGACCAACCACTTTTGAACACGTCATTCAAATTCCCAGATCCCAATTAAACCCAGCCACAAGAGCTATGTTTTACGATACTGCTAACTGCACAGTTGAAACCCAATAAAAAGAAGAAACAGTACTGAAAATTGCAAAAGGAAAGAAGACACTGAACAAACGAGTGCTCATGGCTTTGGGCTGGTTTCCATGGAAACCGAGGAGCAGGCAGAGAAGCAAAGTGGCGATGAACCCAAGTGGGCAGGGATGCTGAAGACAAGGAACAGAAGACACTCTTAATTAAGGCTGGCCACACACTTGAAGATTTTAAGCCCAATTTGCACCCCTAAACGATGAGGGCAGGGGGGTGCAGCGCGTGGTCTAGCAGTCCGGTCGAATCATCTAGTGTGTGTGTTCAGAGTAGGGGTTGCACGACTACTGATTTCTGCTAGTCGAATTCTTATCAAAACAATACTCGAGTTACTCAACTACTAGTCGTTCCTGCTACTCTAAATGAAAAGACATGAAATAGTTCTTATCAATAAATGTTTATTAATTCATAGCCTAATGCAACAATTACATAAGTATACTCAAAACATTATAATTATGATGTTACATATTTTGATTTTCATGTAACAGAGTAAATCCGAATAAATAGCTGCACGCAACATTTTAATCCTAACATTCGCGTCGTATATGCAAACTATATGTGCATGGCTGCATGCACACAGTAATTTAATAATAACTTTAATATTTACCAAGTTTAAATAACAAGAACGAATAGAATCTTACTTCAACTGGCTAGAAAGTTTATAGACTAACACAAGTCATCGCCGCTATCATTCTCTCCCCACACACAGTCTTTGGTCGAGCTCATAGATCGCTGGTTTGCATTTAGAAATACAAGCGCATCAAGAGATCAGTAGTGAGAGAGACATTCTCGCTTTTCATTTCAGACGCAATGTCCGCTTTTAGAGAGTCACATTTGCTTACAGAATTTATCAATGCTCGTTTGCTTCGTGGTGTGCGTCTCACTAACATTTGCCTTTGTTGTTGGATGTTTCAATCGTAGGTAGTTGTGCTTAGCTGCCGTGCTGCTGTTGTATTTTAAAGTAGTCTTAGTCTAAGAGTTGGCAAATTACGATATTGTCATCCTTGATGAAATACTTCCACATCTGATGCGTGTTGTCTGTTGGTGACGTCCGCATTTTGAATTTATTTATGGTTAATGCACGCTCGAGTAGTCGATTGTTTCCGATAGTGCCGACTAGTGGTTGAAGTAGTCGACCTATTGACTACTCGACTAGTCTATGCAAGCCCTAGTTCAGAGGATTATAATGCTAAAAATCATTTGAAACTGTCATGTCTGTGGTCTCCCACTGTTTTAAAATCGGTAAAGATTTGAAAATCGCCTAGTGTGTCCCAGGTCTAAGAGAGGGTTTTCATTAAACTAACTAAAGTCTTAAAACCTGCAGAGCTGCCTTTCTAGACAGCATTTTTGGCGACATGGGCACATTTAGCACAATCAGCATCTAGGATTATATGCTGGACATGTGAAAATTTGTGTGACAAAAAAAATAAAATGGCCTGGTAATGTATTTTGTTTAATAAAAATGGATGTTAAGTCATTGATCTGAGAAAATGAGTCTTTATAATATCTGACAGTGGCCAGGTTGTGGAAGACGCAGACAGAATCGCAGAGTCCAGCCATAAAAATGGAATTTACTGTATAATGCATAACGCTCGTGGTGTTCTCAGCATCTGCAATTTTACAATGCGAGGACACTCTACATGAACCACAACATCTCCAGAACTGCTCTGAAATTTGACTTCACCAGAATTTTTTCCCCCATTTCATTTGATAAATATATCAATAGATACAGACAGAGACTCAGAGGTCATCACTACAATCCACCAAAATAATTTATCTTGAAGAAATGATAAAAATGTATTACTATGGTACAGTAGAATGTACTTGTACTCAAATAAATAATAATAATAGCTTATTAAAACATTTAAGGATTATCATGCAATCACACAATTTTTAGTTTATGCTTTAATTTCTAACTGTAAATCTCTGTTGTGCAAAAAATGAAAAAAAATTGATTACTCTTTTTGATTACATTTTAAAGGCTAAATAAAATTATTAAAGCATTATTCATTCATTAGATTAATGCCCAAAGTATATTTCGTTTTTTGTGTGTACCGTCAAATGAGAAGTCTTTCAAAGTATACTCCATTTGAAAATGTGTGCAAACACAGGCTGATGACAAACGCCCACTAGAACATTTCATCTTTGTCCAGTGTCTGTGCTATTTTTCTCCAGAAGTTATGACTAATAAAAATGTCCTTGTATTCTTTTAAACTAAAGTTGCGGCTATCTCATAACCCCGTCACACAAGTGCTTGTTGTTCAATCTCTTTAGTTTCATCAAATCTAATTCAATTTTTATAATAAATTTAATAGTTTTATTAATTTGATTGATAAGACATCATTTTTGATTATTAAAATTCAATTAAACCATTAAAAAAAAAAAAAAAAAAAAAAAAAAAAAGATACAATCCAGAATTTTTTTGGGAAATTTGGGAAAAATAAAACAAATTTCACACTATATATATATATATATATATATATAATAGCTAGTTTACTGATGTATTTGATCTGTAATAATTGTATGTTTCTGGACCACATGACCAAATCTGAAGCTCAAGAGCAAGTCCTCATCAAAGGTCAAATTATAAATCTCAGGCAGGGCGGTGGCAGTATGTGTGTGCAATGTGTAAAGTGAGCAAGGAGGAGATGAGCTGCAGGAGAAGAGATGAGCAGCATTACCTCATTCTTTTTGGAGGAGAGTCATCTCCCTCTAACATCATTTCCGCTAAGTGCTTGCTTCCGGATCCACATCACCACTGCCAGCAAGACAGCATCCCGTACCCCTCCCACATCGACTCCATAAACCCAGTGCATCTCTCCTCAGTAAACAAACAGTCTTATCAGGCTCAGATGAGCCCCTGTGGGTATATCTTGTCTGACTGCCTCTGGTGTGTGGATTTGCTTTGCTTAATATCCATCTGCCATCGTGTATCAGAACATGGCATCACAGGACTACAGAATGAGTCCCTTTGCAGGCTTTGAAAGTTGGTAACCTTTGTACAAACAGAAAAAGGAGTCTGATCTCCCCTGCAGCTAGCCTGTACATGAAACAACATGACCGACAGAAAATGGCTTTCATCAAAGCCATCACTCTCTCTTTGTGTCTCTATCCAGGGATTCTACAGGAGAGCTGATTATTCCATGACAAAAGGCTCAAAAACAGAGGTTGCTACAAGTCTGCTGAGTAAGCGCACACAGTGTGTTCTTGAAGCATCCAAGTGGACTGTACACTGGTTTCCAGTAAGGACCAGCTATACAAACCTTATCACTCAATGTCGGACCATAACAAATGAGCTCTCAAAACTGATGACTCAAACTAGAAAACCCAGAGAAATAATGTAGGAACCACAGCATATCTAACATTCTGACCTTATCAGCTCTCAAAAAGCCTCATTAATTTCATCCACACTACATGCAAGTGAATAGGTCAAACAATGCCTGTAATATGAACAGGGATCTTAAATCAAAAAGAGAGCATATAACAAAACAATAATATAAAAACACATGAGGCAGATATTGCTGCATTGGCATTATGGTTACACTATATTGCTCACAATTAGTTCTTTTTAAAAAAAAAAAATTAAAAGAAAGTGACTAATTATATAAATATGATGTAATATGATTTAGTAGTTTGAGATCAATTCCCTGCAGAACTGCCACAGACCCCTGAAATAGACTTGTATCAACCATATCTAGGCACAAACAAAATATTATAGACACAAAAACCTGATAAAAATTGTGATAATTAATAAAATAGACCCTAGCAACCACCAAGCAATGCCTTAGCTATAAACTAAAACACCCGAGTCAATGCATAGCAACATGCTAAAACACTCAGAACACCTTGAAGACCTGTTTATTTTGAAAATCATTCAATGCTGAAAACTGAAACCCTATACCCAGAAAATGACACTACAGAGGAGAAAGCCAATCAAATAAATTAATGAAACATAAAGACAATCTTATTTTAGTGATATGATGAATGTAGGTTAATTGCAAACATTCCATGTTCTGGCAGTTCAGAGACGGCAGACCTTGAGCTAGTGTGTGTAAAGGGCACATGCATTTGGATGTGCGTGTGTGTGCACAGCATGGGAGTGTTGAGCCAGCTGTCTCACATACACACGCACAGTCGCTTTGACAGAAGCGTTAATGAGATTTGGGCCGGCTCGCAGAGGCCACACCCCTTAAGACGACTAGAAGAGCGGGGTCTTAGCACTAATGCTGTGTTTTTGTTTACAGTCATTTGAATAAGTCCTGAGCCATGGCACAATCTCATGAATGCACACACACACACACACACACACACACACACACACACACACACACACACACACACACACACACACACACACACACCAAGCAGGCAGCAGCAGAGGGATTTCCACACTCTATCGAGAGGAAGCATTAGATTACGCATTCACCTTCCCTCGCCGGTATGAAAGAGCAGCGGTTGGCATAGTAATCTCTGACTGCATGTGGCACTAATGCATGTATTATGCGTGTAAAGCTTTGCTCAGCTCCTCCTCAGGAATCTCTTAATCATAAACAACTACACAACCACAAAATTAATTCAAACAGTACCTACCTGAACCTTTTTTTAACATATCAATTTTTTGGCATTTCAATTACCCTATTTCAGTCCTCCACAATAACATAATAAATCTCAATATGAAGTCTAGACTGACTCTAAGGATGCTGAGGTAGCATCTAAGTCGGTGGGTGAAGCCTATAAGAGCAGCAGAAGGGCCATCACCTCCTCCGTGTGCCAGTCTGCAGATTAAATCCATACTGGTGATGGGATTCCTGCTGATTGGCTGGCGGCAGCTCCATCAGAGCTCGCCAGGGGCTGGCAAAAAATGAGGTGGTCTCCAGAGCCCAGGCCTGCACACACCTGCCACACCTACAGCACAACACAACCCTAAACCTATGGCGGTCACAATGAAATTAATTCAACCACACACACACACACAATTTATATAAATAATTCTTTTCGAACAGTATTTGTAAAAGTATTCAATTTCAATCACTTTGTTTGAATCCGTGCTAACCTGAATATATTATATAAATAAATGAACAACAACAAAAATAATTAAATTTATTGAAATACTACAAAAAGGTAAAAAAAAAAAAAAGCAAAAAAAAAAACCTTATAGTATTGTTTTAATATATTAATTTCCAATGTAGAGAAATGCTGTCATCTTCTCCTTTGGAGATGGTAACCTGTAATGGCCAAAAATGTTTGGAATTATGTGAATGTAAAAAAGTGAACAGAGAATGTAATACATTCAGAATGCATGATATGTAAACTACGTCATGGCAAAAGGACTTCAGGTCCAATCTGAGATGGGCAGAGCAATAATAAAAATAAGCAAATAAGCATTTTTTGTTTCATTCAAAATTAGGGTGATAGAATTCAGTTCTAAGGTGATTTTAAAGTTGCTGTCTGGGCTAAGAAAGAGCATTATTTAGACTAGATCAGTTATGTGTAGATAATGCATTTCTCAATTAACTTGCAAATGTGTTTAATTAGAATAAAATCCCAAAGCCAAAGGAGGAAAGATCAAATAACAAGATACAAGCAACAACCAAATACAGACAGCCTGGAGCAAGCTGAGAGCACATTTTATCTCAACCGCAGAGTCAACAGCAATATTTAGCTCCTATAGGAAGACCTGACCTATGAGCCCACACTGAGAGAGTTAAACTCTCGCTCCAGGAGAGCAATGACTCCTGAGACACTGTTAACATGAGAACAGCAATCCTTCCATCATAAATACCCACTTCTCCCTTATACCAACACTGTGTCTACAGAGCAGTGTGCCTTGTGCTTATTTTTAAAACAAACCCTCACAGGCTTCAATCTGCCAAGCGTTCAATGCACAAACACAATGTGCTCTTGTATGAGTGACTCCATTATGATTTTGTAACTATATATAGCCATTTTAAGATGTTGTGCAACCATATGACCAAGATAAACATCACCAGGAATCCTGACACAGTTTTCTTGATGCTTTTTAATTCTTAATTTTCAAATAAACAAGCAAATCTATCTAAAATTAATATAATAATACATCAATTTTGCAAGAAAAAAAAGAGAACAAATCTTACAATGGACAAACTCTATTTTTTAAATAGTTTAAGTATCATTTCTGTATGGCCAGCAACTGTGCTCTATGCATTGAGAATTGAAAAACACAGATTCTATTCATGTGTTCTGTATGAAATCAGCCAAAGAAAACAGTTGAGGCAGGCGGTCAGCTTGTCACTGCCTCCATTTCCCCTCTGCTTTTGTCTAATGAATCCAGCAGTAATGCATCAAGATGCCCCCTGGTATTCTATCAGTATTCACAAACACTGTCCAGCATTTGCTGCCAGTCTAAATCCACTGCTCACATTTATGCTAAAGAATCTATGCAGGGTGGGAAGTTAACATCCTTTCTGCAGTTTTGTCATTTTTCTTTTAATCCCAACATTAAATACACACACACACACACACACAAAAATGGAGCATTTATCAAGTTGCTTTAAAGCAATCTATTGTATAAAGTGCTATATAAAATAAATGTGGCATGACTTGACTGGAGTGCCGAATTGCAGAGCTGGTGCAAATTAGAGCTGCAACTAGCGATAATTTTTTCTGTCGACTAATCTAACGATTATTTTTTCGATTAGTCGACTAATCTAACTATTATTTTTATTAATTTTTTTTTTATTAATTTAGTGTTCTTTTTTTGATTAGCTAATGAATCCTTTGGATAACTTTACAAAAAATTATAAGTTCAACTTCTAATATAATATTTCAACTTTTTTTTTTTTTTTTTTTCAACTGACTGACTTCTCATGTAATTTATGAGCTTCTACAACTTTTGACCTCCTAACTGAACTCCTTTCCAAAAACTGATCATAGAAATAAAAACAGTATAAATAAAAATGGTAACACTTTACAATAAGGTCTCATTTATTAACATTAATGTATTAACCAGCATCAACTAACAATGAGCAATATATTTGCTACAGTATTTATTAATCTTTGTTTATGTTAGTTAATAAAAAATAATCATTCATTGTTAGTTCATGACAGTTCACAGTGCATTAACTAATGTTAACAAATGAAACCTTAGTTTGTGTTTAATAAGATTAAGAGAAAACTGTTATTCATTTTTATGGTAACACTTTACAGTAAGTGCAACCATCGCACTCTCTCAATATTCAAAGTGCAAATAAGACCAATTTTTTCTTAGATACAGAGCTAAGAGATGGTTACAACTACACTGCCCTGCCCAAGATAGCTTTCATATTGATTGATATCTGTATTCATCAGAAATCTCGTTTGAATGCGCCCATGCATTTACTTTCACTTTCACGATCACGCGTAACTCTGTAAATATGGAGCGGCGGCGACCATTATCCAACTGAATTAAATGTTTTTTATTTAAATACAAAGCAAAACGACAGTGGATGCGTAATGTAAACGTAGCGGTGGCATATTCTTTCCTAATCATCCTAACACTCTGTCATGGCAATATCACGAGACTACTTTTCACCTCGACGAGAAATCTCGTCACATTTTAATCTCGCGTCACACCCCTAGTGCTCGTGCATCGCAGTTGTGCTGCCGCGGTATGCCATCTCGGTTTTGCAAAGGGAACAAAGGACCATTTTATTTGGCCTCTGTTTAAAGTATTCCCATACTTTTGATAATTGTGGTCTAGGTTTTTGTGATAGAATAGAACTTTCTCCATTCCCAGGAGCAGAAGCCGGCATTGCGCGAGATGAATGTAAACAATGTGACGCGTCGACGCATTTCACGCACGTCGACGTATTTTCGTAGTTGACGTAATCGATGACGTCGACACGTCGTTGCAGCACTAGTGCAAACATATCCACATCTATAATCAGATGCTTTCTTGACTGCTGTTTTCTCACCACTGTTATTTTTGTCATCGAAAGGAAAGAGAGCAGCACATATTTACAAATTCATTTAAACGCCGCTCTCAGCAGTGCATGCTGCATCAGGATGTTCACTAACAGTACATCACTGCAAACATACTTCAAACTTCTTTTTCCCTCTAAGCAAAGAATAAAAATGAACTTTGCAGTGAGTTTATCAGGACCTTAACCGTAAATAACCCTCTAAATCAACAGCCAAACAGAGAGAGAAACTGTATTTCTCACGTTTTTGTCAGGATAACAAATGATAAGCTCCTGCAATCAATATCTTCATTAGGTTGTTCATTGAAAGACAGGCTACAGCCTCTACTATGGAGGAGGGGTAAACAGCTTTACATATTCAACTTATTTTAATCTCTCCCTCATTACCTCATACTGATGATTAAAACCTCTTATCTGTCCAACTCATGCATGTTCGAAGGTTAATTACACTGTGTGCGGGACCTCAGGACAGATTTTTCCTCATACAACTGCAAGACAACTCAATAACCAGACCAAATTACAGTCCTTTTTCAGTGACTAGATTAAAACAGCACGTGGCGTCAATGTATCTAAAACATTTCTTACATTGGTTACAAGCTCTCTTGAACCTATTACAATGACGTCTATCCTGATGGGACACAAAAGGGTTGTTTATGTCCAGACTTTCTCTAGACCTCCTGCAGACGACATCTCATTGATTCCTCATGACAGTGAACCAGTGATCTTTTAAACTGTCAAACTCCCTGATAAATCCATACTGTCCTTCACTGCGGTCAAATTTGAATGAGGTATGAGCACTCAAAGATCATGATGTCTATCTCACATTGATAAATATATTTTCTATGGTGTGCTATCACAGTGCTATCTTTGAGAAAGAGATCAGGGTGTTTGTGAACTTACAGTTCGTCACGTTGCCTCTGTGACAGCACCATGGTGGCGGCGGGGACGGGGCGGGGATGGGGGTCAGGTGTAGAGTGTGCAGCAACTGCTGTCTCCTTGGCAGGAGATCAGAGATAGGACACCGGGTCCGGCTCGCAGGGCGGTCAGCAGCTCACCCCAAACACTTCTCCTTAAAGACAGTCTCCAGGAACACCACGCATTGACAGCCTGCAGGCATCTACCAACCAGACAGTCCTTGCATCTGTGGAGTAAAAAAAAAAAAAAAAAAGACATATTCGTCATTCACAATAACAGACCTGCTGGTCAAAATAGAAATGCAAATAAGCGCAGTCCAGATGTGTAGTGGTCATACAGGCTTAAGGCAATAGTGGAAATACACTTCTGACCTTGTTCCTCTGACAGTAGCTTTGGGGGCTAACACACATTTCATCAGGTGTTCCATCTGCTCTATTTCCCCCAGCACACATCTCATTCTAGCCTGCATTCAGTCTACCCTATCGGCTGCCATGAGGAGCGTTCTGTTATGGACTCCTGCTGCCCCTGTCGGGAGCTCTGAACACGTGTAAAAGGGACCGCTGACCCAGATTTTAACATCAACCTACTTCTGCACTCAAGTGAGATACTCAGTTTGACAGCAATAAGGCGGCTTCTGAATTTTATTTTTATATTTAGTTATAAATATACTATTTTATTCTGTTTTTCTCCGTTCACAGAAGCGCTGCAGGTGTGTGATATGATGATGTGTGAATCCTCATGCTCTGTTGATTATGCTGCTATTTGCACATGTAAATTAAACCCCTGGAAAACAATTTTTGGTATTTTTAATGGGTTACAGACTTATTAATTCTAATTGAATTGAATTGAATTCTAATTTAACATTGTCAGTCGGCCTGGGGGGGGGGGGGGCAGCCCAAGACACTATGGGACAAACAAAATCTGATGTGTGTCAAAATTCTGCATCTGTATTAGACCTTCCAGTGTACAGTCTAATGTTATTCAAACAACACCTTATGTAATGTAAACAAACAACCACTTGCTGCTCCTAAATTATTGCTGTTCTTTATTACTGACCATTTCCTTGATTAATACTTATTATTAAAATACTTTAAAGGCCCTGTTTACACTAGTGCATTTTCGTTTTAAAATGCATAACTTTTGCTACGGTTATGCCTGTCATTTACACTACTCCGGCATTTTCGACCCACGAAAACGGAGACTTTCGAAAACGCTGCAGACCCCATATTAGGTTTGAAACGCCGGGGTTGCATTTCAGTATAAACGGATCAAAACATAGACTTTTGAAAACGATGGCATGGCTGCCCACCTTTGCTCTTTGTTGTCATTTTTAGCAGCCATTGTGCAGGTAAAGTCTGCATTTTTTAATACTGCAGCTACCTACATGCACAAGAGGCAACTGTTTACACTTGTACACGCATGCCCAGTGTGCATGAACAGTCATGTGACATGCATTTTTGGTTGATGATGAGGATCATCAGATGAGGATCGTTTTCATTTTAAAATGCTGTTTTAAAAAGAAAACGCACTAGTGTAAACCGGGCCTAAAGCTACATACCATTGTTTTAATTAAATTTGTCAACATTTAGCTTAATATTTAATTTTAAATATATAAAGGCATGTATTTAAAGGATAAAAAGTGCTATTTAATGCATTGCTTTTACTTGTGCACAAATTTGAAATATCACATAAAACATTTGTGAATAAAGCACTTTCATCCAGTGAGTTGAAGAGAACAAAATCATCACTTCCTGATAAACTGACTAAATATCTCTAAGAAAAATGGAAGATGCTGCAGTAGAAGTACTGTACATAATAATTTCCATATATAATAAATTACTTGCCCCTCAGAGCACGCAGACAAACTGCAATAAATGCTGTCATGTTATATTGCATTCAGATGCCTGGAGTTTGTGAACACAATCGTGTAAGGCGCTTCTGAGAGGGAATTATATCGAACCACTTTAACTAAAGACTTTGCTCAGGCATTACAGAATGACCAAAACAGCATTTCATATGATTTCAGATCGGTTCACTGGTTAGTCTAGTTATGCCATCCTATCGCAAAGTCACGTCTTTTTTGAAGCTCATCAAGGAATTTATTCGGTAAAAGTTTATGTGCATGTTTTCGTATAGCATACATTTTATCATCCAACTCATTTGAGCGCATAAATTTATGCGCATTTTTAGAATCTATGCGCACCTTGGCGTTTCCATACAGCATTTTTTTTAATGCAATATCCCAAAATGCGCATAAAAATAGGTGGATGGGAACATAGCTATTGGCACTGGTACAAATTGCTAAAGTTTTTGAATTGTGACAATCCTAATGTGTAGATTTATGATACAGAACTACTCTACTCTGTTCAAGAATTCAAATTGTGGAATTGAGAATATCATCCACACTGTTAAATGTCGCTGTAGATTTAGCAGCACATTACTGTAAAAACCTACAGTACAATACTGCATTTTTATATTACAGTACAATACTGTATTATTAATTACAGCAGAAGCAAACTAAAAGTAGAAAATGCAGTAATCAAAAATACAGTACAGTACTGTTTTGTAGAATTACAGTACTGTTCTTGTGTACTGTAAATTGAATTACAGTACAATGGACCCTTCGCTAAGCTCCGCCCTCCTTAGTTACTGTTGCTACGCCTGTCAAGCTTTCGCGTCTGGCAAGTCATTTACAGTATGTATGCACCGGTGTCAGACATTTTCAAGGAGATAATTAGTCATTTTTGGCGAACAGGTGAAATATCTGAAAGAGCAAGACAAAAGGGACTGCAGTATGCATTCGAGGGATATATCCACAACTTAATATGCAACCGATTAGAAAATAATTCGATCAAAATTGAAGCTAAAGCTCCCAGCGCGAGCAGCAGCCGCCTCATACGCTGTCCATTCAAATGGGAAACACACAATTTATTGAGGAAAAGCTTTGTTCATCCACAGCAGGTTAAGTGAAATTTGTGAAAATAACCTAATAATTATAAATCAAACACCTTATCCATAACTCTTGTGGAATAAACAAGACGTTAGCCTGACCACCTTGCAATGATAACATTCTCCCGCGTATGTTTTTAGCACGCCAGGCTAACATAACTCCGTCTTGACATTAATCATTTTATTTCACGTTCAAATATATGCATTATGAACAAGATTAACACAATCCATAAGCACAACGCTTCGGCATGTTCCCTCGCTCGAAAGCTTGACAGACCTCCCGCGCCTAGTAACGGTTGCTAAACCACGATTGGCCTGTGGCGGTTTTTGGGCGTGGCTTAGCGAAGGGTCAATTACTGTAAATCAAAATACAGTAACTTGCTGGCAACCGTGCTGCCAGTACTGTACTATAAAAATACAAGAAAATCGTTAACAGTGCAGCAAACATACTGCCAAACTATTAAATAGCTAATCCAGCCATTAGAGTCAGTTCTCTCTCCAAAACACAAGTGAAACACTACAACCCTCTTAGAGACCTGGATCTTGCTATAGGGGGTCTATGATGCTACTCGTGATGAACAAGAAGGCAGCACAATGAATTCTTCACCCGAGCCCTAAACACTCAAAGACATTCCACACATTTACTCACACACAAATCCGACAGGTTCAGCGTCAGAGTCAAAGAGAGCCTGAGTTGAGACCAAAAAACAACAGCTGCTGAGTGAGTTAATGTGCTTTCAAACTAAATATTATTAACAAGAATAAGAGAACAGTCTTTATCAGTAATTGACCTGCTGGGCCAAACATTTATCTGTAAATTGCCAGAACCTAAGCACCACTTGAACTATGAACACTTCGAGAGGCTCTGATATACCTGACAGGCCTGTCATTACAATGGATCAGATAATCACTGAAAAATACAGAGAAGCAGAAATCAAATCACCATGTCATGACAGTGTTACATGTGATGCACAGCAGACTTTTTTTTCTCTTAACAGCAAGGGCAGTGGGACACAATGCCAGGAATGTGAATGATATGCAAAGAGCAAGAAGAGCTCTTTATCTTCCATCTTACCCTTCTTTTCTTTTGACTGTTATATTAAAATAGGACCTGTAAAGTCATAGCAGCTTTTTCAGCCTTTGCCATGCAAAACATTAACAGCAGCTGAGGGAATCTAATTCAAGCAGACCCAATTTACTAGTGGCACTACATTTATTGCTTCAAGTACAATTTCATATGAGAAAGTGCTTTGGGACTTCTGCAATACTAACTGTAATCTTTGAAAATTAGATTAGGGTCAGAGAAGCAGGTTCAGGCCACAAATAAGCAGTATAAGCAGCTATAAGCTTATAAATTCTCAAACGCACAGGCCTTAGTCATGCTTCGTACCAAACCGAGCCGTAACATATAATCCTGGCCATTTTAGCATGTAGACTGAATCAAAAACAGGGACTCAAGATGCTATTGATCCATCCAACTGACCACCATCTTAAAATCTACATTTCACACATCAAACAGCAGAGCTTTTAGTTGCCATGGTGAACGCATTACTGATCCCCACTGGCACCAAAACGCATTATGGCCTCTTCTTTGCAGACGCACATCCAGTGAGCGCACCAAACCCACAGTAACAGTACTTCATGCCACGCCACCTCCATCCCAGTCATTACAAACTGCCTGTTGGGACTCCACAAACACACAATTATCCTGCATTATTTCAGCCAAGGGCTTGGAGGGGTCTCTAGTAGCAACCGTCTGTGTGCAGCCGAACCACACAACTGAGGCAAAACAGTCCAGTAGTGATTATCCGTTACTGCTATAAAAAGACCAATGCTGAGCACAAGAGCATGTTATTAAGACAAAGAATGAAACAAAGAAATCTAGCATCTGCTGTATTCTGGTCTTCACTGTTTGTTTATTAGCATAAAGATAATGAAAGATATTCAACAAGGACCTAGGCTAGACTAATATAACACAAATGTTGCATGATAAAGGTGTAAGCTGTTCCCATCATTTCCTGTGCATCTCAAACCCAAAAACAGTCCTGCAAGTCTGTCGTTTCAATAGATTCTTTATCTTAAGGCAGATGGCAAAAGGAAACATCCCTCTTTCTGGAATTGTGCAAGCTGGTAAAGACAGCCGGCCAATAAAACTTGGACTAGATCACTTCTCACATTCCCTTGATGGAATTGCCAGGATCACAGTACATTTCCACTAAGGGAACGTTGGGTAGCAGCACATCTGAATGGCAGAGTTCAAAAGATGACCAGACGTGAGCTGAATACTAACTTCAGATCATAATGAAGCAGTACAGTATTAAAACATTGTTATTTTTAAAGAAATTAATACTTTTTGTTCAGCAAGAATGCTTTCAATAAATCAGAAATGACATTTATAATGTCATAAAAGATTTGTATTTGAAATACATGCTGTTATTTTGAACTTTCATTTCATCAGAGAATCATAAAAAACATTAATAAGAAATGTTTCTTGAGCACCAAATCAGCATGATTACTGAAAGATCATGTGACACTGAAGACTGGAGTAATGGCTGGCTGCTGAAAATTCAGCTTTGTCATCACAGGAAGAAATTACATTTTAAAATATATTCAAATAGCCTATAAAACTGTTCTTTCAAATTGTAATAATATAGAGGCGATAAAACTGATTATTGCAAAAATCATAACCATGATTATTTTGGTCAATACTGTAACCACAATTATGAAACATTTAGGAGTGAGCAATATGACCAAATATGAGTCATTTTATAATTACCCGTACTTGCATATGAGTAATTTTTCCCGATAGTGATTTTTATTGGGTATATTTTGCTGGAAATAAGATAGATAACAGTGAAATTTCAAGATTCGTGATACCAATTTCAGTACCACTGCAGAAAAACTAATACTAGGGCTAAAGTAAGTTAAAAAAAATAAATAAAAATAAATAAATAAAACAGTATACAGTAAAAGCAAAGAAGAAAATTACAAATAGAAAAAAAATAGAAATAACTAAGTTTTTCATGCAAGTCTATCTAACAGTATAGTATTTAATTAATAGCCTAATAATAGAGAAATTGAGTAATTTACTTATTTTTTAAAACTAGTCTTTAGCACTATATGACTGAAATACTTGATGCTTATTAAAGTTACTAAAGCTTTAATAGCTAAATTGAAACTAAAAATCTATTAAATCGCACAGTGATTAATATTACGGTTTTTAATGTATTTTTGATCAAATAAATGCAGTCTTGCTTTTTTTTTTTTAATCTTATCACCACCATTAAAAAGTCTTACAAACCCCAAACTTTTCAACAGTATTGATTATATTATGCTGTTCAGTGAACTTAATCCAAGCTATAACATGCAACCATCCATGACACCTGTCAAACAACTAGAGGGAGTGTACAGCAAACTTGGCAGAATAGCTTAAACCATAACGATTAGAGTACATCCAAAGTACACAAGGTACGACATTTATTCAAAGCATTCACACCTTGATAAGCAACATGCATACACCTGCCTCTTCAGCATGTCTGCATCTGCATGCAAGATATTGTTAGTTATGCAGTAAGCAGTCGTTAGAGCATTTATTGCTGCCTAAAGCGTTGGACTGGAAAGATGGCCAAATAAACTGCAGGAGTGATCATCACATCACAACATTAGAGATCATCACAGTGTCCCAGCGAACAGAGCAGTAACGGGTCTGCATGCAAAGAATCAGCTGACCTACATTTGAGACCAGCTCGGCACCGGTACCGGTCCGACTGGACCAAACCTTTAGCTCGGCCCTAATGACGGAATGTTTTATATGCAAACGAGCTTACTTACTGTCAAACACCTCGGTTATGTTTCATAACCTTTAAGTAAACGAACACATATGTTGTCTAGGTAAAGCATCTTATTATGTTTTAAGACAACTAAGGTGTTTGACCATTTGAAGCTCGTCTGAATACTAAACATGTCAGTTATTGATCATATATAACCCCAAATATGCTGTCTAGGTAGGAAGTTCACAAGGTTTTGAAACACAGCCCTCATCAGCCTTATTCTCAACCGGTATGCAAAAAACGACAATATGGATGATGTAACTATTATGTATTTACCCACACTGAACTGGACACGGCAAGGTCAACCTTGAAGTAAACATTTATAGATGATAAAATAGAGATTTGTGTTGACACGGGCGTTAGCTAGCAACAGTTGGCTAACATGACATTGATGAAACGACGTGTTGATTCGCCGACAACATACACCTCTAACGAGCCGTTAAAACTACAGACCTGAGCGGGCAATTTCTTGTATTTATAGCAGTAAATACAGTCACACAATACACACCACTGGAGCTGTCGATATATACACGACTAATGAAGAAAAAAACAGAAGCTGAAGTATTTCTCCAACGGCCGCGTCCGCCATTTTGAGACACCGAGAAAAGGAGGCGCAAAAATTACAGCCACAACAGCTCTTCTACCGGCGATTTTTATCTAACACAACCGCAAAGAGAGACACAAATAAGCTGTTCTTACCCTACAGAGTTATCGCAGAATGTTATTCCTCAGAAGACGGTGGTAAGGGACGAAATAAGTGTTATTTTCGTGTTGAAAAGGGGGGCTGAAGTCTCGGGGTCTGCCTCCTTGCAGCGCCGCATTCGCCTCTACACGGGCACGGGAGCGCGCATGGGCTGACTTCAGCAGGAGGAGGCGCGCACGCCCTTCAATCTCACACCCTCCTTTCAAATACTGTGGGCGTTACTTGAATAAATATTCAGCTCATCGCCTTGTATTGCAGATAACTACAAAAATGGACCGTGAAAATGATTTCTTACATGACCTACATCAGTGACTTTAATCTGGGTACAATCAGAATGCCTGACCTGTTTGTGAGAGTCACCTGTGTCATGCTCATGTCAGGTGCACAAACCAGTTCACATTATTATGATTTAGGCTTTGAATGTAGCTTCCCAGCCACCTTTATATTTATGTCTATTAGGTTGTTACAACCTAGGCTACATAAAGTTTATATATAAATACAAACTCAGAATGTAGACAATATTGAAAACAAAGATTAAATGTTTTATGTTTAGACACAATATTTCAATGAATATAATCACATGTTGTTTTCTAGTTTCTTTATTCATTTTAATACAAAAGGATACTCAGACCAAAAATAATTAGATTTAGAAGAACTGACATTAATGTACCACTCATTAAAGAAACCAAAACAGACACACAAAGGGAATGACAAACATTTCAGGCCGAAAACAGAGAAATCAAAACAACAAAAAAGAAAGAAAAGAAATCCATAGATATCCTTGGTTAAAAAATACAAGGTGATCTGTTTGTTAGACACCAGATGACATTGAGACTGAGCACTATATATTGCTCTAAATCAATATCCTCAGATTTTTTTTTAAATATATATATATATATTGTTGACGTTCTAGTTTATAGTGGGTTTATGCTGATTATTTTAGAGCAAATGTATCAAAATGTTCTGTAGACTGAGGGTGGCATGTGTCTTAATAGCAATATTCCTTCAAATTACCGGTGTACAGCAAATCATTTGCTAACATAAGAGATTTTATTAATATCAGATTTCTTCCAACAATTAAAAATGCAAAAATGAACTTGTTTTCTTTGTTCTATATGCAGGCTGTCACACAGAAACATTTTGTGATTAAAATGTAATTTGAAGAATATTATACCTAGAAAGACATTCAAGACGCTTCAGATTAAAGACTAATTCAAAAAGGAAAATGAATGAAAATACCTGCTATTTTATTTTTGGATTTTTGTTGTCAATAAAACCAAAACCTTTCTAAAAATACTAAACATCTAAATTACATTAAATTGGTTTGTCATGCAAGCGGTTACTGAAACCTTGAACTGACATGTTGCTTTGCTACATAACATGAAAACATCACAGATTTGGTGAACATTATTATGAAAATGACTTTGCGGTTAAATTCAAAACAGGTTTAATCCATTGCTTTGTTCATTATGAGATGTGCAACTATGGAAGCTTGAAGATATTCAATTGAGATCATATTTAACATTGTTGTTTACTGGTTATTTTTATAAACCACGGCCCAGGAAAAACCTGAGGTTAAGTACCCGGCTCAAGGACACACTAAAGACAGGATTTTCTCATTAACCCTTCAGTTCAAAGGTCACACTTATATCGACACTGAACTTGTGATGCATCTGTTACCAACTCAGAGCTTTAAGCTACCACCACGTCACCAGCAAATTGGTTATGTTCCTAATAATTTACTGTTGCTAATAAATATTGAACTCCACTTTCAATTCCAGCACTTGTTTTGTTTCAAATGTAGTTCATATATTATAATGTAACACAATTGAGTTTGTCCATTATCAAGTGTTAATATATTGACTACAGCACACCCATGTGGCAACTAAGGGTACTGAAGTAGACATTCAATGACTTCTATCCAACATCCAAGCTTTTGGATTACAAAAATCACCAACCAACTGATGGCCAAGAAATGATGAAATGACAATGAAAAAATACAGTTGCCCGACCTTTTGACTTAAATAAGCTTAAATAGGCACAAATCTCACACACAATTAGATATTCTTGCTCGTAAATATGATTTACCAGTAAAATCGTTTTTTTTGTCCGCACCAATTTTCATAGACAAAACATTTTTTAAACAATTTTACTTTTTGTTTTATAGGGAAATACAACCAGGCTAGCAGTTTTCTTGCATCCATGTGCATAAACCAAGGTGCACTTAGTTCCAGCATATTGCTTCATACACAGCAACAAATTTGCAGGACACACACAAAGCATGTATACAAGCAAACACATCATCGTTGATCTTTTTTTTTTGTTTCTTTTTTTTTTTGGTATATTACATCAAAGCAGCTCATCTTAATCCTCTTTTGGCGGTCCAATATGAAAACCACACAAAAAAATTCAGCACTGGAAAGTGCAATATATACTGCTAGGGAGGAACACGAGTCTCTCAAGTTCCTGAACGGCGTGCTATATTATTCTATACTGATCTTAGCTCAAAAACCACAGTATTAGTAGCACATTTTCACCATCTTCATCACCAACAGGTTGCACGAGTCCATCCGTTATTAATGATGTATGTATAAAAATATCATCACAATATCGTTCTGTTGCAGCAGCTTTGGAGGAATCCTCTGAATCTGTTCCTGCACTAGCATGGACAACCATAAAGAGACATACATACATAAACACGCACACATACACACGTTTAAAGTGAAAAAGAGTTTCAACACAACAGTCTGGACATTTCAAATCATTATTTCAATCAAAATGAATCAAGTATCTGTCTAACCCCCATGACAAAGCTTTATACAGCTTCCCAATGTATTTCTATAAAACATACATGGCTTAAATTAACGTTTACATGAAAGATCTAATGGCTTCTCATGTACTTTTACAAAAAGATTCCTTGCTTTACAGATGCTACCGATCTAAAATGATTGGTTGAGAACACGCATCTGTAGTTTCTCCAAGTTGCATCAGTCCGATTTTGTCTAAAGGCAGCAGCCACGGCGAGGGCAGAAATAACGTATGGGACATAATACTACCATTCGGTCCTGAGACTAGACCTTTAAAGTTTACATTCTTAAGCCCATGACTCTCATTTGTCTATCTCTGTTGAATTGTACGGTGAACGTCTCTCATCTGGTGCGCAGTGTAGAAATCACCTGAGTTTTCAGATGGGGAGGTGTGTTTTTAGGATCTCTCTACACTCGTGGGTTGGTTTGGGACGGATTGTGGTTTATCCTGGGCTCAGATGAGAAGGTAAGAGATGGGGATGATGGATGGATGAATAAGGCTCTGGTATAAAATGTCATGGTCATCCTTGGTCACCTCCAGCCTCATCTCTGCAAACTCATAGAGGAAGAACCACATTCTCTCCTGCCTCCTTCTCTGGTAGACCTCGAAGGGTCATGTTGAATTGCACGTGGAAAACATCTGCTTTCATTCTCTTAACAGCTACAAACTACACTTTGTACACTTTATTTGTTGCCTGTTCATGGTCCTCCCTTCCCCATTATGCTCAAATTGAATTGGTTAGATTAGACAGCTCAGTTCTCAGGCCCACAGGTTCAAACAGATGGCTGCTGCATCGTGTCCTTCTCATATGGAGAGGGGCTGTACGGTTGGGTTTGTTAATCATCCACTGGCAGCTTGTCATCCAGCTCTAACTGACTACCCTGCGGTTCCTCAATTTTCCCAGAATCCTGCATCAGCTGCCGTCTCTGCACTTCGGCCTTTAGATTTTCCAGGTCCTTTTGGCTGTGAAGAAATCAATGGCTTGAATTAAGTGCCAAGTATAAGTGTAAGTATGATTTTTATATATATAGTGTAATGAAGTGAAATTATATATATTATATTATATTATATTATATAATGTGTTATATTACATCATATAACATAATATAACAGTATAATATAATAAAACATAACATACAGTTGTGCTAAAAATTATTCATACCCTTGGTAAATATGACCAAAGAAGGCTGTGAAAATAAATCTGCATCGTTAATCATTTTGATCTTTTATTTTAAAAATCTACAAAAATCCAACCTTTCATTGGAGAATTATAATTTTAAATGGGGGGAAAATCTTATTATGAGAGAAATGTTTTTCTCTAATACACATTGCTCACAATTAATCATACTCTTTTATTCAATACTTTTTGTAACCTCCTTTTTCCAAGATAACAGCTCTGAGTCTTCACCTATAATGCCTGATGAGTTTGGAGAACTCCTGACAAGAGATCAGAGATCATTCCTCCATACAGAATCTCTCCAGATCCTTCAGATTCCCAGCTCCATGTTGGTGCTTCTTCTCTTCAGTTCACTCCACTCATTTTCTTTAGGGTTCAGGTCAGGGGACTGGGACAGCCATGGCAGAAGCTTCATTTTGTGCTCAGTGACCCATTTTTGTGTTGATTTTGATATTTGTTTTGGATCATTGTCCTGTTGGAAGATCCAACCACAGCCCATTAAATGACTTCTAACAGGGACAGTCAGGTTTTGATTTTTTAATCTGTTGGTATTTGATAGAATCCATTATTCCATGTATCTGAACAAGATGTCCAGGATCTCCAGCAGAAAAATAAGCTCACAATATTAAAGATACAGCAGTATATTTCATTGTACACATGGGGTACTTTTTACCCCTGTGTGCACCAAACCAATCTTGAGTGTTTGCTGCCAAAAAGCTTCTGCCATGGCTGTCCCAGTCCCTGACCTGAACCCTAAAGAATATGAGTGGAGTGAACTGAAGAGAAGAAGCACCAACATGGAGCTGGGAATCTGAAGGATCTGGAGAGATTCTGTATGGAGGAATGATCTCTGATCTCTTGTCAGGAGTTCTCCAAACTCATCAGGCATTATAGGTGAAGACTCAGAGCTGTTATCTTGGAAAAAGGAGGTTACAAAAAGTATTGAATAAAAGAGTATGATTAATTGTGAGCAATGTGTATTAGAGAAAAACATTTCTCTCATAATAAGATTTTCCCCCCATTTAAAATTATAATTCTCCAATGAAAGGTTGGATTTTTGTAGATTTTTAAAATAAAAGATCAAAATGATTAACGATGCAGATTTATTTTCACAGCCTTCTTTGTTCATATTTACCAAAGGTATGAATAATTTTGAGCACAACTGTATAATTTCACTTCATTACACTTCATTATAATATACATACACTATATATAATATAATATAATATAATATAATATAATATAATATAATATAATATAATATAATATAATATAATATAATATAATGAATGTAGCTTATACCTCATTATAAGCATATATAAAAGGAAGTATTAGCTACATATATTAGTAATAAATCAGGCATGTATTTGTATATAAACAGTTTGTAAAAGGCAGGGTAAGCTATAGCAGATCCATTGTGTTATGAGTATGATGATACTAGTTGTTTAAAATGGAAAAGAAAAATCATCTAAAGTTTTTGTAAAATTATTATATGCCATTTCATTCCAGGTAAAAAGGGCTACAATTAAATAATATGATATGACAAAATATTTTAAAGACTATGGCCTGGTTTCACAGACAGGGTTTAGCCTAAGCCAGGATTAGGCCTTAGTTCAATTAGGGCATTTAAGTAGCTTTTATAAACGTACACTAGAAAAAAACATTACTGGTGTGCATCTTGAGACAAAACAATGGCACTGACATATTTTAAGATCTGTCAGTACAAGTTACATTCGGTTACAACAGCTCAAACATGCATTTTAGTCTAGGACTAGCTTAAGCCCTGTCTGTGAAAGCGGGGGTATGACTTTAAAACAATGACTAAAACAAAATAGTGTAAACCTTCACTCACCTGAGGGGAATAAAGATGATGCCATTGATGATATTAAGCTGTTCCAGAACACTGGCCATGTTTGGTGCCGTAAACTACAGAGAGAAAAAATAATAAACCATCAACAAAGATCCTGGAAAGATCATGTAACAAAATTTTCAACCACTGAGGCCCGGGATGGCTGAGGTGTGACTGACTTTGAGAGGCATTATGCTAGCGTTTGATCCGTTCTTGTAGATCTCGTTCATGGTTCTCTGTAGAGCCACAGCCTGCTGCGTGAGGTACTTCAGGTATTCCGAGCTCTCCTTCGTCTTCTCATGAGCTTCACCAACCTTAAACACAAGCGTATTGTTGTGTCATTAACATTTATTATGATATTATCAGTGTACTACAACTTCATTATTAAAATCAGCCTTTTATTTGTATATAAACATTAATTGTTTTTAATTGCAAAGGTTTGTATGAACCACTGTAAGATTAAAAGTGAGGTCATATTTACCATCATTTGTAAATTTGCACAAGCAAAATCAATAGGAATCTAAGACATCAGGAATTTCACATGAGGACAAAACATTTCCCCACATAGATTTCACAACAGCTTCAAGTTGGTCACATGAATTTGGTGCATTATCCAATAGAAGGCTGCTGGATTTGATTGTGACTTCTGTGTGAGTGGTGCTTCATATATATCGCTACACTATAGATAATATGACTGCACCTTAAACGCATTATTAAAATTACATCAGGTCTGATCTACATGGGATAGTAGGTCTGATATAATGTACATATATGGTTGAATATACCTGGTTCTTGTATATGGTATAACCCTCCTTCTCATGCTGCAGTGCAGAGCGGAACTCAGCCTTGCTCTCGTAAACTCTGGCCACCAGGTGATGACTGCAGAAGAACAGAGTGGGTGAACATTACTAGACATTTTGACTACATATGACACCAGTGATTTGAACTAGGGCTGGGTTGACAATATCGATTAATCGACTTTAATTGATCCTGTTGATGAACCGATATCAGTTCTTAAATCTCAAGAACTGATCTGTTTTAACTTGAAAAAATAACTTTAGAGAGGAGCATTTTGGAGGGAAAAAAGCACTTTATTGCATATATTACATTCATTATATTTTACTTAAATTTTAAGTAACATCTCATTTATTGTATGTTTGAATAAATCTGCCATGAAAACAAGACTTTTTTTTATGTCGAATTGGAGTAGAAGCATAATTAAATCCTTAAAAATTCTCTTTAAAAACTGCCTTGTGCAATTTAAATGTTTGTATACAACTGTTTTTATTTGAGTGTTGATTATTAGTCCAAAAATTTGGAATCTGCTGTTAATTTTTTATATTATAGTAATGTACGGTACAGTCCAAAAGTTTGGAACCACTAAGATTTTTAATGTTTTTAAAAGAAGTTTCGTCTGCTCACCAAGGCTACATTTATTTAATTAAATTAAACAGTAATATTGTGAAATATTATTACAATTTAAAATAACTGTGTACTATTTAAATATATTTGACAAAGTAATTTATTCCTGTGATGCAAAGCTGAATTTTCAGCATTGTTACTCCAGTCTTCAGTGTCACATGATCCTTCAGAAATCATTCTAATATGCTGATCTGCTGCTCAATAAACATTTATGATTATTTTCAATGTTGAAAACAGTTGTGTACTTTTTTTTTTTTTTTCAGGATTCCTTGATGAATAGAAAGTTCAAAAGAACAGCATTTATCTGAAATACAAAGCTTCTGTAGCATTATACACTACCGTTCAAAAGTTTGGGGTCAGTAAGAATTTTTATTTTTATTTTTTTGAAAAGAAATTAAAGAAATGAATACTTTTATTCAGCAAGGATGCATTAAATCAATCAAAAGTGGCAGTAAAGACATTTATAATGTTACAAAAGATTAGATTTCAGATAAACACTGTTCTTTTGAACTTTCTATTCATCAAATAATCCTGAAAAAAAATATTGTACACAAATGAGCAGCAGATCAGCATATTAGAATGATTTCTGAAGGATCATGTGACACTGAAGACTGGAGTAATGATGCTGAAAATTCAGCTTTGCATCACAGGAATAAATTACTTTGTGAAATATATTCAAATAGAAAACAGTTATTTTAAATTGTAATAATATTTCACAATATTACTGTTTTTTACTGTATTTTTAATTAAATAAATGTAGCCTTGGTGAGCAGACGAAACTTCTTTTAAAAACATTAAAGGTTCCAAACTTTTGGACTGTACTGTACCAACTGACAGATTTTCATGTGTATTTTAAAGCTTCAGTTGTTTTCATTAGACATGTTCTGTGCCTGATATATAGCCAAACGAATCGATATTAAATCTAATCGAATCGCAGTCTAATCAATGACTTATTATTGAAATCTGTGTCAATACCCAGCTCTAATTTGAACTAGTGTGTAGTCAGACATATGTACCTGAGGGCTACTTTCAGGGACCGTGGCCCATGGTATTTTGAATTGATGGCCAGGGCGTTCTCCAGGAAACGCAGAGACAGGTCATACTCCATCACACCATGAAGCACCAGACCAATATTGCTCTAATTCAGAGACAAAGGATCACAGCGAGATGTTGGCATTGCTCCACGTGACGTAAGTGACCACATAAATTCAATTTCCTCTCGTTGACAAATCAGGGTTTACGTCATCAACACTGTGCGAATCAAAGGATGACCACAGGTTCAGCACTAAAGTAAAATAAATGTTTTAGGCTTACATCGAGCAAAGCCATTTCAGGATGGTCCTCCCCACACACCACGAGCATGAGGTAGCGAGCGCGGTACAGCAGCTTCAGGGCAGTGGACAGCTGACCATTGGCAAAGCAGTACAGAGCTAAGTGCATCTGTGGAGAACAAACATGAAACAATTTGAGATCACAGAGACTGGTTTGAGGTTCATTTATCATTTTCATTTGTAGTTTGTAGTAGAACATTTGTACATTTTCCGAAGAAAATCTGAGTGGTGTTTGCCAGTATTGGATCTGAATATCTGCTAGTACATTTCTAGGTGATTACCAAGCTGGTCCTTGGTGATTGCTAGAGTAATTAGAGTCTTTGTTAGTGCATTTCAGACAGTTGCCTAGATTCTTCAATATCTGTCTATGGGATTTTTTTTTTTTTACCAGTTTTATCGTCTGTTTATCTTATGTCTGATCCCTTAAAAAAGTAACAGCACATGATATGATTCAAGAAACAGGGGTTTGTTCAAAGTAAAAGCAACAGTACGAACCTTAGCAAGCACCACAAATAAAATATGTACAGAAAATAATGTAGATACTTACATATTCTTGAATAGTGTTTGGGTGTTCAATACCCAGCGCTCTCTCACTCATTAGGACAGCCTTCTGCTGATTGCTCAGAGCCTTGAAAAGAGGGGGGTGGGAGTCAGCATCATGAAATCCTAAAGAATTATCAATAGCTGATACGACTAGTCTTGACAAAACTAAATCACTCTTCTTCTTTTTTTTAAATTACATTTTTAAAATGATAGTTCCTATTTTCAAATAATAGTAAAATCATAAAATTAGTGATAAAAAAAGAAAAGAAAAAAGTATTTCACGTGTGCTGGGCACTTGCCGGCTAATCCATTTCAAAATAATAAATTAATTTTGAAAAATAATAGTTTTGTAAAGAAATTAATATGTAGACACCATTTTCATTAAACAGCAAAAAGTCAAGTTGTGACATATTACCATTTAAATGAACTTTTCCATTTTAAAATATTTTAAAATGTGTTTTTAATTTATATAAAAACATTTTATTCCTGTGATGTCTACGCTGAATTTTCAGCATAATTTCTCCAGTCTTCAGTGTCACATGATCCATCAGAAATCATTCTAATATGCTGATTTGGTGCTCAAGAAACATTAAAGGGATAGTTCACCCAAAAATGAAAATTTGATGTTTATCTGCTTACCCCCAGGGCATCCAAGATGTAGGTGACTTTTTTTCTTCAGTAGAACACAAATGATGATTTTTAACTGCAACCGCTGCCGTCTGTCAGTCAAATAATAGGAGTAAATGGGAACTTCTACTATAAGAGTAAATAAAACTTGCTTAGACAAATCCAAATTAAACCCTGCGGCTCGTGACGACACATTGATGTCCTAAGACACGAAACGATCGGTTTGTGCGAGAAACCGAGCAATATTTATATCATTTTTTACCTCTAATACACCACTATGTCCAACTGCGTTCAGCACTCACTTAGTGAGGTCTGATTGCGCTCTGACAACAGCAGTGATGTCTCGCGCATATACTTCAATCAGTGCTAGACATCACTTCCGCTGTCAGAGCGCGATCAGACCTCACTAAGCGAGTGCTGAACGCGGTTGGACATAGTGGTGTATTAGAGGTAAAAATTATATAAATACTGTTCGTTTTCTCGCACAAAACGATCGTTTCGTGTCTTAGGACATCAATGTGTTGTCATGAGCCGCAGGGTTTAATTTGGATTTGTCTAAGCAAGTTTTATTTACTCTTACAGTAGAAGTTCCCATTCACTCGCATTATTTGACTGACAGACGGCAGCGGTTGCAGTTAAAAATCATCATTTGTATTTTACTGAAGAAATAAAGTCACCTACATCTTGGATGCCCTGGGCTTAAGCAGATAAACATCAAATTTTCATTTTTGGGTGAACTATCCCTTTAATTACTTTTTTTATCTTGGTTGAAAATGGTTGTGCCGCTTCATATATTCGTGGAAACCGTGGTACCTTTTTTTCAGCATTCTTTGATCAATAGAAATAAAAATTTGAAAAAGAAATCTTTTGTAGCATAAATGTTTTTACTGTCACTTTTGATCAATGTAATGGATCAAAAATTGTAATTTCTTTCAATCTTACTAACCCCAAACTTTTGAATGGTAGTGTACATTCATCTACAAAATGAATCTCAAGCAATTAAGCATGAGTATAAAATCTAAAAGGTTTTTTTAAATCATTTGAAACAAATTCAGTCATTTGTATCCAAACATTAGAGTGGGAACTGTTTTTAGGATGTACCTCAGGGTGATCACCCATGATGTAGTTGAGTCGGGCCAGAAGGCGCAGACAGGCACAAATCTCCACATGCATAGCTCCATACACATTGTTGAAGAGGTTCAATGCCTCGTTGATGAGCTCACAGCCCTCCTTTAGGAAGCCTGCAAAATGAGGACATGTCAATTAACATTACAAAACCATTGTATGTGGAGGTTCATTGATGTTGTGTTTTAAGGTACCTTGCTGAACCTTGGCCTGCCCGCTTTGGAAGAAATGGAAGGCATCTGAGGCTTTAGGGTTGACGTGCTTCACGACAGGAAAGATATTCAGGATGTCCTCCTCGGTGAAGGCCGGCTTGTGGCGGCTGTCAAAGTTGTACTCCTTTATCAAGATCTGCAGGGGAAGCACAAAGGAAAGCCTTGTCGCTACAAGCCTGACGGAGCACTCCAGAGACACATAGCAAGATCGATAAATGCACTACCTGAATGCCAGTTTTGATTGATATCTCCCTCAGCAGTGTGATCTTCTGCAAGTTGTACTTCTCCACTGCTTGGTCCACACTTTCACTGTGAAACATAAAAGCACAAAATTAAGACAGTGACACACCAAACCAACGTCAAATTTCAACTGTGGGGTCTAAAAAGTTGCACATTAACACACTGTAAAGACTACCTCAACTACATTGGCTGTTGGCTGCTTGAGAAGAAATAACTATCTATATCAGCAGGTGTCAGTCTATATTCAGCCATCAAAAAGGGAAACCGAAACTAGGACTGCAAATATACAATGTGTAAACAAAACCTCGCTTGCATACCATTTTGAATACGAATCATGTTGATCACTTTCTTTATTCCAGACAGCCATGTCATGAAATATTTGCATACTGGAATGCTCAGGTAAGAGTGTACGTGAAATTAGAATGGCCTTCTGTCGGTATCACCTTTTTACTGCTCGTTTTCATCACTATCACTTTTCTTCTTGTGTACTGACTGGTTCATTAAAGACTCCATGCAATCAAAATTTACTTTTTTTGGCTTTTAGCATGAATATGTTAGCCTTAAGGTTATCTATAAGCTAGTGAGCTCTAAAACAATGACAAAATTCACATATAGAAGATATAAGCAGTCTCTCATTCCCTGACAATATGGACAATTTATCAAATTTTCTGTCCAATCAAATGTTCTCTAGAATCTGAAGCGTCCCACCCCTCCTACATTATAAATAGACGCTGAAGCTGAAATCGGTCACTTGTTCACACAATATCTATTTTCTAAATGGTGAATGGCACATAATGGTCTAAACAGGGGATAGGGAACAATTCAGTGTAAGAATGAAGGTTTTTCACGTTAGTGTCACACAAAATGTCACAGCGTGCATACAATCTGCTCTGGTCCAGAGACACGATACCACAGAGCGGATAATATGCGCAAGTCGGCTCATACCACAAAATATATCAGACCCATTTGAGTTCTACACAAAATGCTATATTTTAAAGCAATATGGAGGAGATTTGGAGGAGAAACAGTTAGACATACTCGGCATTATAAAAAGCACGAAGAGATAACACCAGTGCCATGCACCAACATTTTTCAAACTACACATTCTCAGCACTGATTATGTTCACTGTTTTGCTTTAGTAACAGTTTCATATTAAATCTAAAAGGGGAATCTATTAGACTGTGGCTGTCAAGCTGTCCAATGCGGCTTTGCCAAACTCAACGGCTCTAGTAAAACGCTATTGGCTATTTTAAAAATGGAAGGACCTGCTCAATATGTCCCTCCCGGTCTACCTGTTTCAGTGGAAATTACGTCAACACAATGAATAACACTGCATGTTTTAAGCCACTTCAGTGGGCCTTTAAGCTGAACAGACAATTAAGAGTTTTCTCTCTCACCAACGACTGCCGATTCAACATATTCAACATGCTCAATTGGCTAAAAAGCCACAGACAAAGTTCAGCTAGTGCCGACGATGCAGAACACACAGCAAAAACTAAGCTGACAGACAATCAACGATGGCCTGACATTGGTCGACGATCAACCTTTGGCTTGTTTTATCAGGGCCTTATATATATATATATATATAACCAATCAGGGCCTTATATATATATATATAACCAAAGACTATAGAATAACACAAGACGTGTCACTCGTATTATTATGAATGGAGAAGTGCAACGTGCAATATGGCGAAATAAGCCCCGCCTTCTAAATAAGAGCCAATCGCTGATTGGTAAAGTCATTGCGTCACTGCAGCGGCCGTTGGAAGCTCCGGTTTCTATAGAAACAGTCAGACGCGCTCCTCTGAAATGAGACACAAGAGACGCGCATTTAGGACTGCGCATGCGCATTAGCTTGATCCAACCTGAAAAATACAGTTTTTTGTCATGATTCGTTCGAGAGTTTACAAACAAAATTTATGAGACAGTTGTTGTCAGATTTCATTGGTGATTTCAAATATGAAATGTAATCGAAAGCATGGCAAACAGCTTTGGAGAATTTTGTTTCCACATTCAAAGAGATAGGAGCTGCACTTGAATGCCTGAGAGGCATTTCAAAGATGGCCACCGAGTGAAATGACTTGTCTTAAAGGGACTTTGATATAACTACATCTCACCATTGCAGATTATAGTGATAGTAGCTATGTGCCTCAGAGGTAATGTTCTTCCACAGCTCACTGGGCGTCAGGCTGGCCCAGGTCGTGTTGTCTCCTCCACCGGGGACACGGTTACGTCTCTTGCGGCTCTTTCTGCGGGACACCAGCTCATCCGCAGGAAGGTGAGCCACTGCATCTGGGAAAGAGCTCAAGAGGCAGTTCAGGAAGTGGCTCACCGCAGCGGATAAAGCAGAGAGCTCCACACCCTGCAAATCACAAACACACAAGAATTAACACAAAGGTAAATGCTATTAAATAATCAACAGTTACAAAAAAGTAAAGGCACAATGGTAAATTAATCTTGGCAATACCATAACTCTGAGTTCCATGTAAATACTATGGTAAATACATATGGTAATCATTTATTTCTATATATGTATGCAATTTGGTGTCATTAAAAAGAAAATAAATGTTGTATTCAGCAAGGATGCAATAAATTGATAAAAAGTGAGAGTATACACATTTATACATTTATCAGCATATTAGAATGATTTCTGAAGGATCATGTGACACTAAAGACTTTAGTAATAATGCTAAAAATTCAGCTTTGAAATAATAATAAAAAAGGAAAAAACTTAATGTTTCACAATATAATTCACTGTATTTTTAATCAAATAAATGCAGCCTTGATGAGCATAAGAGACTTCTTTCAAAAACATTCTGAAAAAAATTTCCGAGCCCAACATTTTGAATGGTATTCCTGTCAATGTACAATAGTAGTAACTTACCTGAAGATATGTTTTGAAGATATGCTTTGCACATCTGGTGATCAGCTCACTGATTCCTATTCTCTGCATGTACAAACAAATAAATTAAATCCATAGTATTTATTATATTATATTATATTATAATATATTAAATTATATTATATTATATGTACGTACAGAATACTTATTGAAGAAATGACCCAGTTATATAAAGGTAACTACATGGGTTAAGGTAAGGTTTACAGGTAGTTTCAGGGTTAGTATCTAGTTATTAACCAGTTATTGTAGTAACTATATGTGAAACAGGACTGTAAAATAAAGTGCTACCAATGACCCTTCACTTACATAGATGTGTTCAAGTTGTGCTTTTGCTGGCATGTTGTCCACAAACCCCAGCACTGTACCAAGATAACGCACATTAATGCCACGCTGATGAAGGGCTTCTGTCATTGTTGCTCCATCCATAGGCAAAGAGCTGTGATCTAAACAGTCTTTTACCTGCACAAAGGTAAAAAAAAAAAAACACATTAATTTAAGTCAGCAGCCAAATTAATATATTCTACAAGCACTTTCCAAAAGTATCTGTGCCTAAATGCTTTTATATACCATGTTTTAGATACCATGTACATTCAACTTTAATATTAATGTGTCAAGCATGTTGCTTGGAAACTAAACAGCATATGGATAGACTAGTGAATTATATCATTTGGGATGAATTGTTTATTCTAAATATTGTTTGAATATTTATTGAAAAGTGGGTTCTTTTACCATATTGCTGTAGATGCCATTTTGTATAATATCAATAAGCCACTTGAGTTATAATGATTTTACCACAGCCTTTCAAGGAGTTTTGATTCAAAGGTGTTTTTTTTTTTTTTGGAGAAGGCAGGTGCTGCTTAGTCACTCACAAAAGAAGGAATCTGGCAGGACACTAGGAAGGCTGCAGCATCTTTGAGAAGCTGCTTCTGTTTCTGAATGTCCTCAGCGCTGTCATCTGGGAAGCGTACTCCTGTAAGAGATGAATGAGGTCATGTGACCAACTTTGCCCATATTGTCAAAAGAGAAATCAAAATCCAATATATACACACTATACCTGGAGAGAAGATATCTGGATTGAAGCGAATGTCGAAAGAGCTGTTGCTGATGGAGCCCACAGCTTTACAGGCGTTGAGGACCACCTCTCGACTTTTAGGGTCTGGGAAAAGGCAAATATTTCACAAAATGTCAAGATGAATTCGCCATAAAAAAAACACTATAATAAATAATAATGTAAAAAGATCACAAACTTAGAGATAACCATGATAAGGTGTTTGGTTAAATCAAGGCTTTTCAAACTGGTGGTGCAAAAAAAAAAAAAAAAAAAAAAAAAAAAAAAAAAAAGTTTTATAAAATGTATATTAGATATGTCATCAAAAAAAAATTATCCAGATAATATAACAAATAATTTAAATATTTCTGAAACAAGAACTTCATTTTGTTGCCCTTACAATTTAAAGGGGTCATGAACTGCACTTTTTTAAATTATTTTATAATGCTTACCTAGGGTGCACTTATAATGTTAGTATGATTTTTACATCAAAAATTGTCATCATTTAGAAACAAAAGGCAATTTTCTACCCTGATTTTAGCTCTCTGATTTGAATGCTCTCCAGTGGTTTACTTTAATGTAAACGCCCACTGCTTTGATTGGCTAACATCTTTGCATATGAAATAAGTATTAACAGTTTCCTACGTTTCTACTATTACAGCTGTCAGGAATAAGTGTTGATTATAGCATTACATTTAGATCAACTCCCGTCGCATGAAAGGTTGCAGTGATGAGCACTGTAGCTGATGACCAACATGTTTGTTGAGCACATGAATGTAGTGGACAGGGCCAAAAATGAACGCACCAGTGGACAGGGCCAAAAATGAACGCACCAGTGGACAGGGCCAAAAATGTGAAGATGCAGAAGTAGGCATTGATTCTGCAGACATGGTCTTTTGTCACACTATTATGTGATAATGTGATAAAACTTTTAAACGAAATAGAGTCTGAACTTGGTTTCAATAACAAGGATGTTTTGAGTTCTGAAACTTTCAGGACATTTTTATAGTGCAAATGACCTCTTAGATGCCAAAAGATCAAGGAAAATTTGATTTCTCAATTCATGACCCCTTTAAATTGATCTCAGTATAAATGAAGCACAAATGGATTTTTATACATTATATGTATTTTATACATGAAAATTAACACAAATTTTTAAATATGAGTATTAAAGGGATAGTTCACCCAAAAATGAAAGTTTGATGTTTATCTGCTTACCCTCAGCGCATCCAAGATGTAGGTGACTTTGTTTCTTCAGTAGAACACAAATGATGATTTTTAACTCCAACCGTTGCGGTCTGTCAGTCGTATAATGCATGTCAATGGGAACACAATCTATAAGAGTCAAAAAAACATGCACAGACAAATCCAAATTAAACCCTGCGGCTCGTGACGACACATTGATGTCCTAAGACACGAAACGATCGGTTTCTCTAAAACACCATTATGTCCAACTGCCCTCCATGTCCGGTTGGTGAGGTCAGAAAACACGTTCTGATGACAGAACTGATGTCTCACGCTTTGCTTCAATGAGTGCGAGACATCACTTCCGTTGTCAGAATGTGTTCAGACCTCACTAACCGAATGTGCAGGGCAGTTGGACATAGTGGTGTTTTAGTGGTAAAAAATTATATAAATACTGTTTGGTTTCTCGCACAAACCGATAGTTTCATGTCTTAGGACATCAATGTGCCGTCACGAGCCGCAGGGTTTAATTTGGATTTGTCTGTGCATGTTTTTTTGACTCCTATAGATGGAGTTCCCATTGACATGCATTATAAGACTGACAGACCACAACGGTTGGAGTTAAAAATCATCATTTGTGTTCTAATGAAGAAACAAAGTCACCTACATCTTGGATGCCCTGAGGGTAAGCAGATAAACATCAAATTTTTATTTCTGGGTGAACTATCCCTTTAAAACAGGTATATAAAGTTTGAAAAACCCTGGTTTCAATTATTAGCATAATCAACGACAGGGTTATAACACCACCATCACCACAAGTTAATCCTACACACAATAAATTAATTTGGTTTTTAATGGAAAATCTCAGGTTTCTAAATCACCACAGAGAAAGATTAGAGGGGAGAGTGCTGTCAGGTGGAATATGTGGGAATAATAAACTGAAGTCTTAACACAGTGGAGCCAGATTACAAAGCCAATCGAGGAGATCTTTGTCTCCTTTAATATGAGCCTCAGAGAGAACATGAGCACACAGCAAGAGGAGAGATGCACTGAATAAACACAGATAGCAATTGAAAAAGACGGCAAGACATCTAATGAGTTGATGACAGAACTCAGATGGAGCTAAGATAAGCAAAAGCAAAAAAAAAAAACAGTATGTGTGCATGTCTCTGCCAGCTCTTGCTCTTGTTCCCTCTCATGCTCTTTTCGATCACTCACAGGACGTACCGATACCTGATCCATCTTCTGCTGCTAAGGACTCGGCCAGCTCTTTAGCTTGGGCAAGTCCAGGAATTATTTCATCAGCTTCCTTACCCTCCAAAAGACTATCACACCCTCCATTCTGCCTCTCTGGAGCTGAAGGCTCATGAGTACCGTTGGCGTTTGCCGTAGGAACTTGGGCTTTCAGATCAGCTGGGGCTTCCTGGTTCTCAGGAGCAGAGTTTTCGGACACAGTTGTTGCCTCTGAGTCATCAGGGGTCAGAGTGGATTCAGAGGAAGTTGGAGAGGATGGTGTGTCGTCAGGAACCTTTTCAGATGCTTCAAGAGCCTGCGGTTTGCTTTCAGACTCCACAACTGCAGTGTTTGTGTCTTGCAGGGCTGCAGTCTTGTCTTTGTTTGCTTTCTGCTGCATCAGCTGGAGAGCTGCCATCTTCATGAAGAGGAGATATCTGAGGCATAAGATGATGACATGTTTACACCTACTGAAAAACTAGCCTTCAGGATGTTCAAGAAATTAGCAATAAAGGAGAAGACTAAACACTTACATTATTAGTTCAATTCCACATTTTACAATTCCACATTTATTTTTGTAATAACTATTAATATTATTTTTATTAATAGTAACTATTACAAAAATCACTAAAACTAAAATGTGTAAAATTTACTTTAAATAAATATGTAATTATTTACTATTTACATATTTTTGTAAGAGTTGCTAAGAATAAAAAAAAAAAAATCAAATATTAACAAAATAATAAATATCATTATCTATAAAATATATGTAAAATATACATAAATATTTCTTTTAAATCTAATTATTATATGTAATTATTTATTACTATTTATTCGTAGTTACATAAGTTACTAATAATATTAATAACAATAATTAGGAGTAATAGTAGTAGTAACTAGTACAAAATGAAAAAGTAAAAGGTAAAGATTTTTTAAATAAAATTTTACCCATATATATATATATATTTTATTTAAGCTTACGATTCAGACGAGAACCTATTTGAGATTTGAGTGCTATACTGGAGCTAACAACCTAAAACGTTGGCTTACTTTATTCCTATTGCAAAGCTATCGTATGGCTTCAGATGACTTTGAATATATGGCTTCATTCTTAAGAGATAATTTTATGGTCCTTTTTGGAACCTAAAATCCACTGTTGGTACACAAATCATACTTTCATTAGACAACAAATGGGAGAGCAACTTTACTCAGATTTGAATGAGCATGTTGATCAAATAGCAGGAACACACCTGTGCTCTACAAAGGCCTCAATGAGCTCCTGGCGCAAGCAAGCCAGGCGATGGCGATGTTGTCGGGGGAAACCCAGCTTCTGGCTCTCGGGGGTGAGCTCTTCTCCCTCCACTGGCAGGAAGTTGAGGTCAGGAGGGAAGGTACGCAAAAGGTCCAGGATGTAATGGCGCCCATCATTGCCAATGATACCCTTACACTCCACAGAGGAGCAAAGCTCTACAGAGGCGTCTTTCTCGTTGAGCACTGCATGCCGCTGCACCTTCAGGGGGCGGCTGGTCTTCTCCAAAAGCTCCAGATACTTGGGATGGGACACTACGGTCTTGCCGAAGTCAATGGAGCCATAGATGACACTCTGTTCCTGCTCCCGCTCCAAGATGCCAGGAATGATGGACTGAGCAGTTACACGGTAACCTCTGTAGTCCACCACCACCGTGCCCAGGGTGTAGAGCCCCTCCACATCCACAGCACTGTATGCCCTCACCCCGTTCAAGTCATTGGTGGGGGCAGCATGGGCGGCAGCGTCCCCGCCCAGCTCCCTGTAGTGGTCGCGTACATCAAATCCCAAGCTGAAGAAAATGTTGTTCCAGATGAACATCTGCATACGCGTCTCTTCTCCAGGATTGATCGCCATGACGTTGCCATCAATCACCGCCATCGCACCACGCGTCGCCGCAGCAGCAAAGTCACTATGAACCTGAGGAACAGAAGTGCTTTTGTGAGCTGAATAATTTACATCAAATGAAACCGTACTTGTTCTAACCCTAGAGCTGGTATGTTCACCTTGAATATGGCTCGTTCTCTCAGCAGGCGCTCAGGGAGGTTCTTACGAGAAAGTTCTCTGGTTGTCTGGAGCTCCTCATTCCAGTCTCTAGTCTATCATAGAGCACAAGAAATGTTAATAGCGCTATTTAAAAAATCCACCCAAAATTAAAGCTTTTTAGGACATACTTGGCCAGGTATGTGCTCTTCATAACCCAGACGGGAGGTGTAGGCATCCTCAGCTCTCACACAGTCCATGGCATGGTCAATCTGTGGTGCAGTCCAGCTGTACACTTGGAAGGGAGTAGCTATTCTCTCAAATGGATGTCTTTGTACCCTATTATCAATAACATGACATAACATAATGAAGATGGGGGTAAAATGCCTTTAAAACTGACAAAAATAAACATTTAGACCAGATGTTCTCAACTAAGGGACCTCAGCAAACTTCCAAGGGGGCCACAGGATGACTTCAAATAATAAATTATTATTAATATAAAAAGAACCTCACTTAAATCTAAACTAAAATGCTAAAAACATTCAAATCAAGATGTAAACTGAAATCATATAATAACATATAAGAACATGCAGTTCTTGAAACTTATGGAATCACAAAATGAATCAAGATTAATTCATTTAAATATATCAGTACTCCCAGTTTATGTTAATAAACTTTTTTTGAAAACAAGTAGCTGTGTTATAATTACAGCAGATTTCCCTGAAGGGAGGGTTTCTGATTTTGTGACCACACATGACTTGTGATATCATAGTGTTACTGCATGTTGATAATGCACAAAAACGTAAGCTGGTGTCCCAGGTGTCCTCTGTCACACTCCTGACTCTGAGTAGGACATTAATACGAAGTGCAAATGTGGCCTAGCTGAGATAAAATGGTTCATAGTTATTTAAACAGCCTAGAGCCAGTTGCGTCAAGGAATTTCTTTATTAAGTGGAAGTGTTACGTCCAACGACTAGTAATATTTTGTTTCTGTTATTTATGCAAGGAGTGTTACTGAAATTTGTCACTCTCTCTCTTCTTTTCTTTGTTTGCTGAGATTAATAGGCACCACCTGTGTTAATTCGCCTACGTGAGCGCCGTCCACGCACTGACTGGCATGTGTCCTGAGGATTCCAAGATAAAGCTGCAGAGACAACGCTGAGGAATAAGAGAGACAACACGGCATTTGAGGTTGCTCCGCCCTCCAGTCCCAGTCGAGTTAGCGCTTGTTGCGCTCTTTGCTGTTGGGTTATAAATTTGTATGCATTTGAGTTGATAACATTTGTGAGAAGTAAAAAATTTGTGGGTAGGAGGGTGGAGGATACCTATATCTTTTTTTATAGATATTTATAAAATAGGGTGGAGGATACCTTTTGTCCTGTTTAATGGATAGTTAGGGATCACTCAAAAAAAAAAGAACTTTCACTGTTGTTATTTTCACTCAAATCATCCTTGTTCATATTATTTAAAAAACTCAAGTAACTACATAAACTTAATTTAACGGAGTTGTTTCTACTAAAAATGAGTATTGTCAGCTTTACTTGTGTTTGTTCAGTCAACTTAACATTGCTGAGTGAAACGCACAAATTAATGTTGAAATAACTAACTGGGCAGTGGATCCGTAGTTCCCAGCATGTTTTGCAAGGGACTGCATTAGGAGAGTATGAGCAGAGTAAATTTAGGGATTAAAGTGTTATTTTATGTGTTTTTTTTAGTAAAGGGAAAGATGTTGTTAGTTTATGTTAGTGTTTAATATTCAGTTATGTTGGACATTTAGAGGAGCTTCTGTAATGTTTTTGAATTTTGTGGTTACCATATGCAGAAGAGTGATGCCTGTTTAAGCTGTGAGCCTCATATATGCATGTTTATGATGGAATTCCTGCTCTCAATTCAATTGAGTTTGTTCAATGAGTTATTCTTTTAAATGCATTTTGTAGAGCAAATAGTTAATTAAATTAAGTCAATAAATGTGTACGTAATAAACACAACATTATTAAGTAAACTGCACATATAAATATTATGTAACAGCGACAAATTCAAATGATTTGTATTTATGCAAAGAAATTTTGTCAGCTTTACTTGAATTTCTTTTGTTCATACAACTAAATTGTTATTTGTACATATTACTCAATATAGTTGCGTGGAACCACTTGACACTTCTTTTTTAAGTAAATCCAACAATTCATTTTTTTGAGTGAGGGAAGTCGTTTTGTTTTCTTTCTTTTACAGATAGGGAAGTTATTGTTAATTCCCCTTTAGGTAGAGGTGTTTTTTTTTTTTTTTGTATGGGTCTTCCTCCCAAGGTAATGTTTTTGTTTGTATTTTTGGTTTATTCATAATGCTTTACTTGACATCCCTGCTTTCTTTTGAACCCCTGCCTAATATGAAAATAAAAGGCATTTTGAACATTTGTTTGTGACTCTAGGGGCTGGAGAGCTGAAGATCCTCAAAGTGCCTCCACGTTTTATTGTTCGTCGTTCCCCTTTTACCCCTAGACTGAGGGGGAAGATGTAACAGGTGGTCAACTAAAATGGTATTAATAATAGCGTATTACCTCTTCTTTTGCAGAGCAGTGAAGTTCTTCTTGAAGGCGGGGCTAATCTGGCTCAGCAGTTCCACTAGAGAGTGGCTGAGGAAGCTGGGATTTGCTGGCTTGGGGTTGAAGGTATAAGTAGTGGACCTGCAACAATCAACAATGATAGTAAGATTCTACACTGTTTTGTCTAAATAAATTAAAAATAAACACTAAAATCAATTGTTTTACATGTTTTACAAGTGAATTTAGGCATCACAACATTATACTTGTAAAAAAAATTGTTGAAATAATGCATACTGACGGCTTCAACAATATAATATAATATATATATATATATATATATATATATATATATATTTATTAGTCCACAAGACAAAAAAAATAGCTGAATTTATTAAAATGACCCCGTTCAAAAGTTTGGGAACCATTGGTTCTTAATACTGTTTGTGGTTACCTGGATGATCTACGACTGCTTTTTTTGTTTTGTGATGGTTGTTCATCAGTCATTAAGAGCCGGGGGGTGAAAACTTTTTTTGAATTTGAAGATCAAGGTAACATTGTACTTAATTTGTCTTCTGGCAAACATTTAAGTGTCTTATGTTGCTTCTGAAGGGCAGTACTAAATGAAAAAATATACTTTTTTTTTTAACAAAATAAGAAAAAAATTGAACATCTTTATCCCGTTTTCACCCCCCAGCTCTTAATGCATCGTGTTTCCTTCTGGAGCATCAGTGAATGTTTGAACCTTTTTTAATAGATATGTCTGAGCCCCTCAGTTGTCGCAAGTGTGAAAAGATGGATCTCAAAATCATACAGTCACTGCTGGAAAGGATTCAAATATGCAAAAGATGCAGGAAATCTGATGAATCTGGTGAACCCGGAGGATTTTTCTGAAGAACAGAGCTCAGTTTAACTGCTCAGAACAAACAAGAGACTCATGAACAACCATCACAAAACAAAAAAGCAGTTGTAGATCATCAGGTAACCACACACAGTATTAAGAACCAATGGTTCCCAAACTTTTGAACGGGGTCATTTTAATAAATTCAGCTATTTTTTTTGTCTTGTGGACTATATATAAACATATTTTTTGTAAAATATCTTACTCAGGACAGTACTAAATAAAAAATAATATGCATTTTGTATGATCTCTCTTATTTTGATAAAATTATTCACATTTTCACAGATTCTGCAAGGGGTTCCCAAACTTCCGCATGCCACTGTAACATTGATTAAAGCGATAGTTCACACAAAAATGAAAATTCTGTCATTTATTACCAACCTTCATGTCGTTCCCTACCCGACTTTCATTCATCTTCGGAACACAAATGAATATTGTGTCTTTTTGATGAAATCTAAGAGCTTTCTGTCCCTCCATAGACAGCTACATAACTACCGCTTTGAAGCTTCAAAAAGTACAAAAAAAAAAAAAAGATTATAAAACTAATCCATCTGAATTGAGTGGTTTAGTCTATTTTTTCTGAAGGGATACGATCAATTTATATGCTTAACAGTTTGAATTTAGGCTTTTATTCACATATAAACATTAATCAACTCACACGTCAGTTGTGGTAAATGGAAGCTCATTCTCATATGGATTAGTTTTACCATCTCTTTATGAACTTTTTGAAACGTCAAAGTGGTAGTTGTGAAGACTGTCAATGAATGGACCAAAATCTCTCAGATTTCATCAAAAAGATCTTCATTTGTGTTTTCCGAAGATGAATGAAATTCTCACAGGTGTAGAACAACATGAGGGTGAGTAATTATTGCCAGAATTTGGGTGAACTAACCCTTTAACAACCTTATATCTCAAAGTAGGCCCGTTTTCAAAGGTTTATTTAGAAGTTAGCTTTAAAAAAATTAAGAAAATTAATGGTATTTTTACTTCTGGGACCCAACTCTTGCACTCTACAACTGATCATGAAATGCCACGTTGACCAATCAGAATCAAGTATTCTAAAGAGCAGTACTATAAAGTCACTTACTGATTGAGGTAGAATCCGCGGGTGGAGGCAGTAATGCTGACGTGTCTGTCCTCAACAGTCACAATGTACAGATACATGAGGTCTCCGTGCATCTTCCTGTTGCCAGGCGGTGGGTTCCAGCCACTCATTGTCAAGACCTTCATGCACTGCATAGGCTACAGACAGAGGACAAAACAAAAGTAAACAAATCTCTAAACAAAAGCAAGACATCATGAAAAATTCATGGTAAAATCTGTAATCTGCCCTCACCTTCCAATCTTTGTTCTGTGGCTGAAGGGGAACCAAAGGACGCTCTTTGCTGCCTGGAAGGATGTGTTCAGGCGGTGTGCAATCGATCTGCTCAAGTTCACTGCCCTTCTTTTTGCGTCTCCCAGTATCTGCGGAGGTAAGAGCAACCAGGCCATTGAATACCAGCCATCAATCTCCTAGAAACCATTTAAGACCCCTCATACTTCTTGTCACACACCTCCAAGATCGCCATCCGTAAAGACACTGAGAAACGATAGGGAGTTGCAGTCCACTCCATTATAAGCATCTGATGGATCCAGACTCTTCAGCAGGTCTCTGATGTGACGTACGTGAATGCGAGCTTCACGCACAGTGTAGGGCTCTACAGGAAGGAAATGGATACATTAAAAGCTCAGTACCTTTAAACGAAACATATACTTAAGATAGAAGCTCTCGAATTGTACCTTCGACCACTTTAAGAAGGGAGCCTTCCTGCAGGCCCTCAATGGACTTGAGCTCAGCAAAGTTGTCGAGTACGTTGCCGTCGAGTTGCAAGGAGAAGCAGGTGCGGTGGCAGGTGTCCTCGCGGTCCATCAGAACTTGGTGGATCTCTTGCACCATCTCTTGTGGTGACACCTGAGTAGGAACCACAGATTTTGTTACAATATTTTGTTAAAAATGTCATGTTATAAGGAGTCAGTCCAAGAACAGGGCTCACCTGAAGGTCAAAGGGTTCAGTTCCTGGTGCTTGGATCTTCACAGTGAAGCCAGTGTCTTGAATTACGATCACTTCCTGTTCGTTAGCATCCTCTGCAGAGTCGGCATCGGCACTGCCATCCTGCTTAGAGTCGGCCTCCTCGGCCTGATCGTGACCAGCGTCCCCGTTCATCACTGCTGTGTCACCACGGTGCCCTGGGGGTAGAGAAATTTAAAATAGTTACAATAATTTAAAATTTAGTAAACTTTAGGTAAATGTAGGAAGTTGTGACATATATTATCTTGTGAGGTGGCGAAAGCTAATTACATCTTCAGACAGTGGGCAAAAATGAACACAGCCTAGCACAGCAAACAAAAGACTCTTATGAACCAGTTAATCAAAGATTCATAAACAGTCGATCAGTGAATCAATCTCAGCTATAAGAAAGTTCACAACTGACTACCTCACTAAACTGCAAGTCATTTTTCTGTTGTGTCCACTTCAAAATTTAGGTTTGCAGACTTACGTGAGCCTGTTTACTGAGTGGTTGTTCATATGACAATGAGTAAATAAAAGACACACATTTACAATGTTTAAAACAAACAAACAAAAAAACATTGAAAACAGCACAAATGTAATCAAGATCACTAGTTATAGCATAAAATAGGAACTACTTTACCACATACAACTAGAAAACACCATAGTTTATATAATATAATGCAATAATTATTATTTTATATGAAAATGTAACATAATACTATCAACTTAATATTATAATAATAATTTATATAAAACAAACTTTTAAAAAAAGAAGAAGAAGAAAAAAAGAGGGGATCTTAAATGTTTAATTTTAGGAGAACCTGAAGCCCTGATTAATTGCTCATTGATCATTCATATTCAATACAGTTTTGTCATTATTAACTAAAAGTAAATACTAAAAATGAAAATTAGAAATGTTGCCTCGGCAACTAACTGAAATAAGTCTAAGTACTAAGATTACTCAAACTGAAAAAAGAAGTTTCTGAATAACAAAATGACAAAAGCACGTAACAAAATGACTAAAACTTGAACTATCTTTAAAATGAAAAATGAAAATAAAAGCTAATTCAAAATATTAATACTATAATAGTATGGTAACACTTTGGTAAGGAGAACACATATTCACTATTAACTATGACTTTTGCCTCATACTTTTAATTTACTGCTTATTAATAGTTAGTAAGGTAGTTGTTGTAGCATTTAAAGGTGCCATCGAACGTTTTTTCACAAGATGTAATATAAGTCTAAGGTGTCCCTAAATGTGTCTGTGAAGTTTCAGCTCAAAATACCCCATAGATTTTTTTAAATTAATTTCTTTAACTGCCTATTTTGGGGCATCATTAAATATGAGCCGATTTATGCTGTGCGGCCCCTTTAAATCTCGTGCTCTCTCGTGCTTGCCTTAAACAGTGCATAAACAAAGTTTACACAGCTAATATAACCCTCAAATGGATCTTTACAAAGTGTTCGTCATGCATGCGGCATGCATGCGTCAGATTATGTGAGTATTGTATACTGTTATATTGCTTACATTTGGTTCTGAATGAATTTGAGGCTGTGCTCCGTGGCTAACGGCTAATGCTACACTGTTGGAGAGATTTATAAAGAATGAAGTTGTGTTTATGAATTATACAGACTGCAAGTGTTTAAAAATGAAAATAGCGACGGCTCTTGTCTCCGTGAATACAGTAAGAAACGATGGTAACTTTAACCACATTTAACAGTACATTAGCAACATGCTAACGAAACATTTAGAAAGACAGTTTACAAATATTACTAAAAATATCATGATATCATGGATCCCATCCCATCTGCCATTTTTCTCTATTGTTCTTGCTTGCTTACCTAGTCTGATGATTCAGCTGTGCAGCTCCAGACGTTCATGGCTGCCCTTGTCTAATGCCTTTCATAATGTTGGGAACATGGGCTGACATATGCAAATATTGGGGGCGTACATATTAATGATCCAGACTGTTACGTAACAGTCGGTGTTATGTTGAGATTCGCCTGTTCTTCGGAGGTCTTTTAAACAAATGAGATTTATATAAGGAGGAGGAAACAATGGAGTTTGAGACTCTCTGTATGTCATTTCCATGTACTGAACTCTTGTTATTTAACTATGCCAAGACAAATTCAATTTTTCATTCGAGGGCACCTTTAAGTTTAGGTATGGGGTAGGAATTAGGGATGTAGAATATGGTCAAGCAGAATAAGGCATTAATATTTGCTTAATAAGTACTAATAAACAGCCAATATGCAAGCTAATAAGCAACTGGTTAAAAGTGAGAATTGTTCCCCATACTAAAGTTACCAATAGTATATAAATAATAATAACAATAATAACACTGTTCCAATAATCATTTTATTAGTTTGTTGATCATCTTCATTAGTTGCAGCCCTCTACACCTTCTCAAAGGATGTTACTCGCAACACGAATCTCACTAATCACTTAGCTTGTCTTTTAACAGGTACTGCTTAGCCTGAAGGAGTTGCATAACGGCTAGTGGATTTTTACCAGTAGGTCAGCCAACTAGCACAGCGGTCATCTTCTGAGGGCCTGTGACACTTCACACACTGTACACAATACACCTCCCACAGCGCAATGCCGAGCTGCCACGGAGATCACCACGGAAACAGTTTAAGTCCTGGGTCTCAGGGGGCAATCATTCCCGGCACGCTCTGTGGCTGAATGAATGTAACAGAACCAGTGGTGCTGCAATATCACCTGACTCAATTGTCTGAGGAGGTCCATTCTACCTTACTGATTGATTCAGTCACACAGATCTGCTGAGGCTGCATGTTTTGTGATCCACTAAATTTAATAAGATGACAAAGATTTGAGATTCAGGCCCAGGCAGACATGTTTTGGAATGCCACAGCTGTCTTGGCTGTAACTCTCAGCTAAAATACACTGTTTGCTTTAGACAACTGCAACATGTCCTTGGCTCTCCTCAATGGTCACGGCTATGGCAACAAGCAGCTGGTCTCACACTACAGACACCGAGGACCACAGGGGAGGTGGATCAAACAGATTTCACAAAAGGAGCTTTGAAAACCCCAATACACATTTACAATCACTTCAAAGGACAATTTATGTATTATACAGTTGTGCCTAAGTGTAAATAGCATGTAATGAGTAATTTATTTTCACTGTCTAAAAGGAATGTGGAGTTAGTGACTAAAAGGAAGCACAAACAGCAGCCATCTTCAGTTCAAACTGAAACCAGCCATTTCTTCAGACCTAGCGGCACCATATGGGTATTTTATCTTGCTCTAGATTGAGTGTTTACACACACAGATCTCCCCCAATCCAATCCAAATTTAATCATGAGCATTAGAGTAGGTGGTTCTAAGTATAGGAGCTGCGAACACAAATTTTGAACCACCCTACTGCAGGAGAATCCTGTAAATGGTGTACTCAAAATATCTGATAAATGAGAACCAGAATGACCATTTAACTTGTATTCTTTTATTTTTATTTCATTTTTAGCAATAGTTATTTTAGAACATCAATTGAAACCAAACACAAATGAAATAAAATTAGTTTAATTTCTATTTTACTTTTTTTTCAGTATTTTATTTCAGTAACACTTTAGTTTTGGGTCCAATTCTCAAAATTAACTAGTTGCTTGTTAGCATGCATAATACTTGGCTGTTTATTACTACTTATTAAGCACATATTAATGACTTATTCTGCATGACCATATTCTACATCCCTCAATCCTACCCAATATCTGAACTTGACAACTACCTTACTAACTATTAATAAGCATTAATTAAGTGTTTGAGGCAAAAGTCATAGTTAATAGTTAGTTAATAGTGTGAATTGCACCCTAATCTAAAGTGTGACCTTTATTTCAAACTAAAATGTGTATGGTTTTCTGCAGGGAAAGCAGTGGTTCTCAACAGTTTTGACTCCAAGGCACCCCGCTGTCCAGAACAATATTCAAATGCCCTATGACTTTTCTAGTTGTTCATGATTTACTGGACTGGATTTTTAAAGCACTTAGCATTTTTTTAACAAAAAAATGTACTTTAATTTTTAAAAATACTCATGGAGCTTTACCATTTTATTAATTGAAATGATTTTAGAAATAACACTTTTAAAATTGGGTTAACTCAGATATCTAGGTTTTCAAAATCATGGTAACCTTGGTTATTTCAAAGAAATCACAAACACGCATACTTACATACATACTATATGTATATATATTATAGTGGTTTTAACTTATTTTAAAGCATGATTTTTTTCTCATTTTAAATCATCTTGAGTAGGGCTGTCAAACGATTAATCGCGATTAATCGCATACAAAATAAAAGTTTGAGTTTGCCTAATATATGTGAGTGTACTGTGTGTAATTATTATGTATATATAAATACAAACACATTCATGTATATATTTGAGAAATATTTACAAGTATATGTATTTATTTATATTTTTATATAATTTAATTAAAATAAAAATATTTAATTTAATAAAAATATTTTGTACATAAATAACATTTCTCATAAATATATACATTAATTTGTGTGTTTTCATATATACATAATAATTAACACAGTACACCCACATATATTATGCAAACTCAAACTTTTATTTTGTATACGATTAATTAGGGCTGCACGATTAATCGCATGCTATTCTCACGCGCATTTCGTCAGTAAAGCCGGTTCCCTGATTACCGCTAAATCGCCATCACCTGCTTTCAAATGAAGCGGCATTTAATAGACAGAGCCGTAGGTCACTGAAAAGCCACGCAATATCGCGTTCATATCGCAGATGAATCGCCTGCGATAATGAACGCGATATTGCGTGGCTTGTCCGTGAACTACGGCTCCGTCTATTAAAAGGCGCTCCGTTTAAAAACAGGTGATGGCGATTTAGCGGTAATCAGGGAACCGGCTTTACTGACGAAATGCGCGTGAGAATAGCATGCGATTAATCGTGCAGCCCTACGATTAATCGCGATTAATCGTTTGACAGCCCTATTCTTGAGTTCTCCTTGGAAGTTTCCTGAGGTCCCCTAGTGTTACCTAGGCTCCTGTTTGAAAAACCACTGCACTAAAATGATGACAGGCAATCCAGTGAATTGCATCACAACAATGGCTGGCTTTTAAATATATCAATGCGTGTATGAGGTTTGTGCCTCAGTATTGCACAACCCCAAACTCTATCCCCCTGTCCTTCAGTCCTCGCTCTCACTCAGCTGGGTGAAGTCCAGGTGTACGACACATTTAGTGAATTTGAAGGCTAAAGGATCAGATGAAAACAGTTTACATTAGGCTATACTGATATGATAATCTCTCTATGACACTAAAGTCAAACATGTTCTAAGACTTTCCTCCATCCTTTATCCTTTAAGCCCATTGCAATCTACATAGTGTGAGTTTAATACATTAACACATGCATCACATATAATAGCACTGCTGCAGAGGTTCGGTATAGAAATAAAACCCTGACGATTCATTTGCAGCCCTAAATCATTCAGAGTGGTCAGGAAAGAGATATTACACTCCTAACTAGCCAAACTTCTTGTTTTCCCAAATACTAAAGTGAAGGTCCCGCTGTGATAACAATAGCACTTTAACAACGAAGAAGCAAACTTACTAAACGGCAGCAGCACAAATTTGCAGTTAAACCTGCAGTCACACACAACAAGAGACACCTGCCAGACTTTATCACAACTGAGATCATGGTGGCCTAGGTGAGACGGAAGTGAGCCTATATAGATCCCCTGTGGAGTGACATGATGTGTTGGGACAACACCGCATGTTGTCGGAACATTTGGCACCGACAATGCAAAAGCTACAGGAAGTGATCCTTGTAAAGTTATGCAAAAGGAAGTAAGAAACACCATGATTTTTTTATTCTATAAGTGAAATTATCCAATAATAAAAGGGTTAAAGTTGTCATTCTTATATCCCAACATAGCCTCCCACTTGAGGACCCATTTTATGTCAAATAACAGCTTTCAATAGGCTAATTATATGAATTCAACTGAGAAGAACATCTTTAAAAAGTATTATCTATGTGCAAAACGTTTTTGAATGAAGAAAAAATTAATGCATATTCAATTAAGAAATGTGGAATGAGGCTGAACAAAACCTGCAGATTACAGTATAAACACAGACAACTGAATAACAAACAAAATACGGTCTAACCAGCTTACTAAATGGTTTTATTAAAATTTATTGCGTGTATAATCATAACGCAATAGCATACAAATCATGTCAATGCACAAACACATCTATTTTCCAGCCAGAAAATGCAAAGATCACATCAGTCACAAGCAGGCATCATCTCGAGCATCAAATCCAACACATTAAACATGTTGTCAGAATGCAATTCCACAGCTGTCAGGTGCCATAATGACAGTCAGTCTCTTCCAAGGTCTCCTTAAATGTGACAAGGACTGCAGCAGTTAGCTATCTCACAGTGTGCACAACAGCCGGCTATTTGCTCTAAATCGATCTAATGACAGTCTGTAGCTCGAAAATAAGTCGGAAATGACAGGATCACTCCTACGTGCTAGGCAAACTGCATAATCCCAACACTTACCAAACAGATCCCTCTATATTTAACTGGTAGCAATAACCTTCTATCGGCATACATGCACCATGACTTTCCATGTGTAGCTACTTCCTCGTCCGGGTCGAGGAGCGCAACACTTTCCTGAATGAAAACAGGAGGGGGGCCGATAAACAGACGCGCGTTTAAACAAGTTATACATTACTAACACGAGGTTTTGTTCATTAAATTTTCGAAACTCTTAGATATAATAGCTTATTTAGGCTATCAAAAGTGTTCAATACAGTGTCACCTAAAATTCAGACCGTAGTAAACCGCCGCTCTCCTCTCTGTCTCAATGGTTCCGTCCCACTGAAGGTGACCTTCAGTTTATTCGCGTTCATGCGCGCTGTTACAGAACATGTGCGTCAAGATCTCACACACAGCTAGCGAACAGGCTACTGACAACGCTTTACACTATTCATAATGAAAGTTAGCCTGTAAATAACGAGTAAAACGTCTAGCGTTCAAGTTTAAGAGCTTCACATGGTCTGTGAATAATTGACCCTAGTTTTGCACTTGCTGTTGACTTTGCTCGAGTTAGTTAGTTAGTGTCTAGTTGAAAGTTTGTTATTCTTTTGTCATTTACTCATTTTTATATTGCAATTATCAGCATAAACTGCTTTTTTTTTTTCAGACAAAATTTCAATGAACTACAAATACTACATGTGTGCATTCATGCAAAAATAATAATGCCTGAGTAAACAAGACACCTTTTGCTGAAGTTTACCATCCTACTAGCCTAAATTAGTCTGACATCCTTATAAAAATACCAAAAAAAGGTTTCCATGATCATGAATTAAACCTAATGCTCATCTTTAGACAGAAATTGTTCAGCATGTGCAATATTCAAACATTACTTTATCCAGTAATAACCAAATCAGCCCTGATCACTGAATATATGCACTGACATTTTATTTCAATTTTATATGAATTTAATATTGATAACTAAGCTGTGAATGAGTTTATCTACACCAAGCAGCATGATACGATCCAGATCAAGAGCAGTACTTAAATTACATTAAAATGAAAGGTGAGCACCCATTCAGAAACATAATGGTGTTTAATAGTGTAAAGCAGACACCCCTGCCCGTTTATGTCCTTTGATGATACCTACTTCCCTTTGACCTCTATCCAGTCAATCATACATCAGATCTCAAGACTGATTTACTCAAATGTGTTAAACTACATCAAGTAAAGTTCAGTAACAGCACAGGGATTTCTGCCTCAGTGTAAAGTGCTTTAAAGCTCACATACCGCAGGCACATGGATCCTTCAAGGCTGCCTTGCTGCTGGTGTCTTTGCTGTTTGTTGTCTCGCCTTCCCGGGCAAGATCAACGGGGTTGCAGTTCGGCACTGATGCTGGGATGTCATCCGTCTTGCTAACCATGATTCGTTTCCCAGAATATTAATTCGGTTTCAGAGTTAGCAACAGATGTCTGTTGCTGAGGGCTGCGATGTGGGTCTGTTGAATGGCCTTCCGTCAGACGGAATGGCTGCCTAGTTACATGCAAAGATATTACAAAAACAACTTAACTTGCGAAGGACAGTTCTCTGCCTGGCTGTCACACGTGGTTTCTCCTCCTCTTGACCTGCTTGCCTTTGTATTTGTCCCACCCACCAAACACACGGCTACGGCAACCCTATAGCTCCATTTAGAGAAGCGCATTTTACTGCCTCAGTTGGTGTAAAGAGTACCTGAAAACCATACTTGAGTAAAAGTACTGATACAATTCCAATATGACTTGAGTAAAATACGTCTTAAAGTAGGCCTATCTGATTTTAACCGTACTTAAGTATTTTACTCATGCTGAATGTAGGCTCAGAGATGCACTAGTCCTGAGAGACATGTCAGTGAAAATAAGAAACAATTGATTTGTAAGATGAGGAATCAAATTTATTTTCTAGAATCAAAATAAAACTGAACACCTCAATGTTGCAATAAATCAAGGTCGACACAACAACCTTTTAAACGTCTACAAACTTGAGCTCAAGTGCACAGAAAGGTCATAAGTAAACCAATATCCTTCAAAATGGTCTTGTCAATATAGCGGATAAATAAAACAATGTTAAAGGATTAGTTCACTTTCAAATTAAAATTTCCTGATCATTTATTCACCCCCATGTCATCCAAGATGTTCACGTCTTTCTTTCTTCAGTCGAAAAGAAATTAAGGTTTTTGATGAAAACATTCCAGGATTTTTTTCCATATAGTGGACTTCAATCTCAAACTTAAACCCCAAACGGTTAAAGGTCAAAACTACAGTTTCAGTGCAGCTTCAAAACGTTCTACATGACGATCTTCAGATGAGGAATAAGCGTCTTATCTAGAGAAACCATCACTCCAAAAAAAAAAAAAAAAAATTAAATTGCTCATCTTGAACTAGCTCTCTTCTTCTTCTTCTCTATTTGAATTCCAGCAGTGTAGACACTGCTAAGTGTATTACTGCCCTCCACAGGTCAAAGTTTGAACTAATTGTTATATACTTGCACTAGCATATTGAATATGACACTTAGCAGTGTCTACACTGCTGGAATTCAAATAGAGAAGAAGAACAGAGCTATTTATGGCTAAAACGTATAAAATTTAAAAAAAAATTTAGAAAATGAGCGATGGTTTCTCTAGATAAGACCCTTATTTCTCGTCTGGGATTGCTGAAAACTGTAATTTTAACCTTCAACCGTTTGGGCTCCATTGAAGTCCACTATTTGAAGAAAAATCCTGGAATGTTTTCTTTTCGACTGAAGAAAGAAAGACATGCACATCTTGGATGACATGACGGTGAGTAAATTATTAGGAAATTTTAATTTGAAAGTGAACTAATCCTTTAAGTAAAATTAAATAGTCAAAGTCTACTGTATGTGCTGTTTGAGCCTCATCACTAGCTGCAGTCATTTCCTCATCTAATAAATAAAACATCAGCAACTACCTGCTAATGCACTCACATTCATGTAAAGTATCCTTGTTGACAAGTTTTGGGGGAGTAAATTCAAAATGCACAAGATAAAGTACCTTCAATGCTTTCAGATGGCGTTATCGCTTCTTTATAGCAGATATAAACAGCTGCGGAAAAAGTTAGCTGCCATGAAAAATGTAATATGTAATTGCATTACTCATCACAAATGTAGTGGAGTAAAAAGTACATTTACTTGCTCAAAAATGTAGTCAAGTAGAGAGTAAAAGTTGCCAATATCTTTGATACTCAGTACAATTAGCCAAAAAGATACTTAAGTACAGTAACTAATTGCATTTACACAATACTTTACACCTCTGGTTCTTTACTTTGTTAATTTAACACAATTTACTAAAAATGTTATGTAACATAGATCTGAAATTCATGCCTGTCCAAATTCAGGAAAAAAAAATTAAAGTGTCAGCATAATACATCAAAAAAATAGTAATGGGAAGTCATGACTTACTTCCAAGATTCGGTTCTTTCGAGCTCTTCGTTTCAAAGATCTGATTAAAAAAACAGTAGGCCTACTAATATTACCTCATTTTTAAAACTCAATAGGGGGGGATTGGGGTAAGATGAGCCATTTTTTACTTATGTGGTCCACAAGATAAGGGAAAATGAGGCAGAAGTATAATGAAAGTATCTTAATTAATTTCAGGATGTTTCCTATCATTTTAAATGATAAGAATGCATCTATGACAAATGGTTCTAAAAATATGGCTTTTTATTATAAAAAAGTGTTCCTGTGGCTCAATTTACTCAATTTCCAAATTATTTTAATAATCAAATTTCCTTTTACAAATATGAATATTTCTAAACAGACTAAACAGAGAGTTTGTTGAGCAAAATTAAATTAAAACTAAATAAGAATGAATAAATGTCACTGAAACTAATAAACATTTTAGTCAAAAGGTCAAAAGGTTTTTCTGCAATGTCGACCATGTTAGGCCATTATGGTCTACAGGTGGAAAGATATGATTAAACATCCTCTGGTTCGTATCAGAGAAGAATTTGGTGTACTTGTACACTGTTCCTATCAAATAAACTCAAAAATAAAGATAAACTAAACCAGATGCGTAATATTACATTGAAATGACACCAGTTTATACTTCAGATTTAACTTAAATTCAGTGCCTTATGGTGGGGTAAGTTAAAATGCTGGCTCAGTTTACCCCACAGCATTTGGCTCACTTTGCCCCATAGCTGCCATTTTAGGAAAAGCTAGCTAGCTTACCAATTCAGGCAAATATTTAGCTAAATGACTTGCATGGTTTTATATGTTGCTAAATCACTAATATGCATCATAAATATTTTTAGATGTGGACAAATTTGCTTTGATGAAACAGCCATTACATCTGTTATGTTAAAATTTTACTTTGACAAGCCAAAAACAGTTTTAAAGTAAATAAGCGACTTTCACTCCTCCCATGTGCTTCTCCTTTTCACAGTCTGGCAGAAATGACGAGTGATTCTAAAATATATGGTCACATGACAATAAAATGGTACATTTGCCAAGATACAGGGGGTGGGTCAACTTACCCACTGGCTCATCTTACCCCACTCTCCACCTATGGATTAAAATATTTAGCGGTATACAAAAGTGAATTACTTTAGACTTGACATAGAGACCAAGTAATCTACTTTTCTTTTATTATATGCACTCAAATATATATATTATTGGTTAAATAAAAGTCTAATCTCTGCCAATCCTTATTAGAAACTACACTGTTTTTAGAATGTTGACAAAATGCAGAATTTCCTCAGTAATGTAGTGTTTATTCTTTGTAATTGTTATCTATAAAAGTGTATGGAGACAAACCATTATTTTTGTATGTGTGTGTAAAATTGTCATAACATTTCCTGCTATTTGGCTATAAAACTTGCTTTAAATGACTTAAGTATGGCTTTACATATCAGCATGATTAAGATAAGGGTTAAGGAAATTAACAACATCTGCAACAATACTGTTATTCTCTAAAGTCAATGATGTTGACATTTCTAACCATGATTAAGGTTGCAATTAACACAGTAATTTAATCATACAGAGTAAACAGTGGATTATTTATTGCGACACATTATTGTTGCACAATGTTGGATCATCCGAGATTTGAATTACTGTGTACATTTCATAACTTTCCAAATGTTTGTGAAACAGGACACCGAAGTCTGGAATTGGACAAACATACAAATACAGTGTTACATTGCTGCAATTTCCCGTGAAATTTGGTTCTAATCACTTATTCCCATGTCATATCACTGTCATTCTAAAACAGGACAAACGAAAAAACAGTCAAGACTGTTAAAGGGAAGACCAGGGGGTTATTCCACAGAGCCTAATAAAATCACCATAAAACCCTCGGTAAGCACAATGTTAACCGCATGGAAATGGGGACAACAAAATAACATCAGAAAAATCAGATATTGCATGTACTGTATCTGTATCTATGGATTATTGTTTCCAATTCAACACAATTTTCAAATATGTATGTTGTAAATATGATTATATAGAAGTCATCATGTGAGGCAGTATTGCTTCTCTTTTTAACATCACAATGGTATTATAAAGAACTAAGAAATCAATTAGACAATCATTTCATAATCATCGATATGTTTTCAAGATGAAACATTAAATGAAAAACAAAATGTATTAATTAACTAATTGTGATTATATCATGTCACACCGTCTAAATCAACCTAATGTCCTAAATCAATCCTATATCTCTGCACTGATACAATACAAAAACTGGTTATAGGCCTTTTAAATAGTCAGGCATGTCTGCGTCTACACTTACAAAATAAGGTTTCAGACCCTGAGTGAAGCAAATATCACTTTTGTTAGGGCTGTGTCAAAGTAGACACAATTTTAAGCTGAAAGGAAAACTTTTTATGCATTCAGTTACAATCCCTATTAGGACTGCTTTTCATATTTGGATTTTTAACAAACTTATATTCAATATTACAAGCATTCTGATCTAATAAAAGTAAAGAGAAATAACACATACAATTGTAAATATCTATAGAAAAGCTCAGTTTGCAAATAGGTGGTACTAAATCACCTTCACTTTCATGTTTCTGCAAAATTACGGTCGTCGTCGTGGACTGTGACACTATGGTATAACCTACTCATTAATTCACCCCAATTCAATCCATTTCCATGAACTTAGTAATACATCTAAGTGCAGGAGTTTAGTCTCAATTTGTACCACACCACTTCTCATCTTTTACAAGCTTTTGTGTGATACAAACATTTAATATGTTTGCAATATGTATCACATTGCTATTAATCATCATATCACCAAAGCTCGGTATATGCACATTTACCTGACCTCAAAGAATTATAAAACAGGATTGTGATTCTAATGAAACATATGCAAACATGTTATCTGCAACATCAGACTAAAATATTACAGCATAAGCAGCATAAAACTAATCAGTCCTTTGGGCATCACTGGATCATTTAATGATGGCAGAACAATGGCGCGTTGACCCTTGAGCCCGCTCTCTTCTAATCAACAAGCCCACACATAAACACGCTATACGCCAGATAAAGCACTTAAGCAAATGATTCAGGCTGTACAGCCTACAGATCTCATTCACACAGGATTTCTCTAACTGAACCAGTATATGTAGGGGAGAAAATCCCCATCGCATCAGGAGGGATGAGAGAGTGCACTTGTGGTGACACCAGACAACCTGATCATTCAGAAATATCTGAGATGAGATATTCCACAAGGGCACATAGATTAAAAAACCCAGTTGAACAATAACTCAGCAGCAGTAACAGGTTCACAAGGACACTGTCTTAGCCTGTTTCGCACATCATGCGTCTGCATCGAGTAAACAGCGGGGTTCTGCTTTCACACTGACAGTGTTTCAGTAGGGATGAAGGGATTTATGAGTTACAACATTGCATATTTCTTAATAACATTGAAATTGTGATTTCTATTGTGCAATTGAGAATTAGCCTATGAATTTAAATAAAGAGGGGACTGCATTTAAATAGTATTTACATGTATCCAAAGTGTAACAATATAAAATATTCGTGCTATAAACAGATTTATGCTGCATTTTAAACGTGTTTAGTGCTGTGCGACCCCCTTTACATCTGACATGAACAGGTGTTTCCTATCCGGATATTAAGTGGCATGCTTTTACACCTTCATTCAAATGAACTAAAAACATCGACGGATCAATCAAAATGCATTCGTTGCATTTCCTTTCTTGCGCCTAATGACGACGCTTAATGACAACGCATGTGCATTTACACTTTCATTAAATATATTTAGAATCCATCCCAGACCACCTCCAAATGGGTTTTCACAGTCAGTGATCACACAGGGTATAACAATATATGAAGTGTATAATGCTGCTTATGCTAGCCTACACGATTTCGCTGACTAAATCAGCTCAAATCAGTGCTCGTTCACGTGAGTGACGATGGCTATGCTTGAATTTTCAAATAAATACACGTTCATTGACGACATGAAATGAAAATGTATCTTTTTTTAGTTTGTAAATGCATGTTAGAGATCTTATTGTGACTGATTCATCAGCAATATAATGTGTGGGTGGCATAAATGTCAGTGTGAATGCTGTAACCTCTTAATATTGCCAGTGAAAAAAAAAACTACACGCTGCAGATACAGGATGCATGAAACAGTATTGAGGACCTCAGGGTCATTTTTGATTACAAAAATGCTTTACAGCAACATAAACATCAATTTTGGTTTAACAAGAGCGTAAGCAAGAATTTCTCCTCTGTCTATTCATCACTGCATGTGCAAACTGTAGAAAGAAAGAAAAAGAAGAAGAAAAAAGCTAGCCGTATTGCAAATATAAACATTTCTGTCATAATGCAAAAGTTCTCCCGAGGGGCTCAAGGTGCAATTCAGCAATTCAGGGGTAAATATCATAAAAACAAGTAGGTCGTTGAGGTGAACTGTAAAAGAAACGCTCATTCAGCGTTGTTCTCTGTAGTGGATGCCGTGGTCGCAGTGGCTTTAGCTACTGTCGTTGCCAGTCTGCTCACTGAAGCTCCCTGATCCAGCTCCTCTGACTCCTCCCCATCTGCCTCCTGCAGGGCGTGTCTATGTGGTGGGAGGGGCCGGGATCTGTGTCTGTAGGGATATAGGAAGAGGGCGGGGTCAGGCATGGCCATGGGCTCCTCTGGGCCCGTCACCCTCTCGCGCGGCACGCACTCCCTGGCGCGCTCCGTGCGGAGGTGCGAGGAGGGCCGGCTCGAGCTCCGCCGCTTGGGTTTAATCACAGTTGGGCTGCTGGCGCTGGCCTGAGGTGAAGGGTGGACGGGGGGCTTGTCCGTGCCGAGCTGGGCCGGCCTCCTTCGCTGCTGCTGCTGCTGCTGCTTCTGCTGCTGGAGTTTCTGCTTTGCTGAATGCAGCTGGAAGGACAGGTATGCAGCCACCTCTGTCTGCTTCTGCAGTTCGGTGTTGAGTGCAGTGGTCCTGTGGCTGCGGTGTTTTAATTCCTCCAGGAAACGGCGCTCTTTCTCCTTCAGACTGGCACGGAGAGCGCCCACCAGCACTGACTTCTGGCTCAGCTCCCATCTCAGATCACTCTGGACCTGCTGCTGCTCCTGCAGATGCTCCTCCACCTCCTGACAACGGGCTTCCAGCTGCTGTTCTTCCTCCTGCACATCTATAGAACAGAAATTTTATTGTAAAAACTCGATTCAGCCAACTGAGTCATTAAACCAGTAAACTAAGCACGGTGTGAATTATACTATGACTTTCTGGAAAATTAAGCAAAATTTCAAGAAAAACTAGTCAGCATCAACTGACAATTTTAAAGGGGTCATATAATGCTATAATACATTACAAGATGTAAAATAAGTCTCTGATGTCCCCAGAGTGTGTATGTGAAGTTTTAGCTGAAAATACCACACAGATAATTTTTTATAGCATGTTAAATTTGTCACTTTTTGAGGGTGAGCAAAAACGCTCAATTTCTGTGTGTGTCCCTTTAATGCAAATGAGCTGCTGCTCTCAAGAAGAGGGCGGAGTTTTAAGAGCTTGTGTTAGCAGGGGTGTCGATTACCTCACGCAGACTCACTTAAAGGTGCCCTCGAATGAAAAATTGAATTTATCTTGGCATTGTTAAATAACAAGAGTTCAGTACATGGAAATGACATACAGTGAGTCTCAAACTCCATTGTTTCCTCCTTTTTATATAAATCTCATTTGTTTAAAAGACCTCCGAAGAACAGGCGAATCTCAACATAACACCGACTGTTACGTAACAGTCTGGGTGTACGCCCCCAATATTTGCATATGCCAGCCCACGTTTCCAACATTATAAAAGGCATTAGACAAGGGCAGCCAGTATTAACGTCTGGATGTGCACAACCAAATCATCAGACTAGGTAAGCAAGCAAGAACAATAGCGAAAAATGGCAGATGGAGCAATAATAACTGACATGATCCATGATAACATGATATTTTTAGTGATATTTGTAAACTGTCTTTCTAAATGTTTCGTTAGCACGTTGCTAATGTACTGTTAAATGTGGTTAAAGTTACCATCGGTTATTACTGTATTCACGGAGACAAGAGAGCCGTCGCTATTTTCATTATTAAACACTTGCAGTCTGTATAATGCATAAACACAACTTCATTCTTTATAAATCTCTCCAACAGTGTAGCATTAGCCGTTAGCCACGGAGCACTATCAAACTCATTCAAAATCAGAAGTAAACAATATAACAGTATACAATACTCACATAATCCGCCGCATGCATGCCGCATGCATGACGAACACTTTGTAAAGATCCATTTTGAGGGTTATATTAGCTGTGTAAACTTTGTTAAGGCACTGTTCAAGGCAAGCGCGAGCTCTGTGGGCGGATAGCACGGGATTTAAAGGGGCCGCAGCATAAAATCGGCGCGTTTATAATGATGCCCCAAAATAGGCAGTTAAAAAAATTTATAAAAAAAAATCTATGGGGTATTTTGATCTGAAACTTCACAGACACATTCAGGGGACACCTTAGACTTATATTACATCTTTTAAAAACATAATCTAGGGCACCTTTAAAATGTTAGACACTGTTCAGCCTTTTATGTTCAAAACAGAGTCGGACAATGATGGAGAGACTCAAGAAGAAGTGACAACATGTAGAATGCAACAGGACGTTTCTGAATGGTTAGTTGATTCATTTATGTAGCTGATGATTTATCTAGCTATCTTAAAGTCATTGATTAGCATATTCTGTCATGATAATCTATAAATCGTTAGTGTGGGAACTGTTGAAAGATGCATACAGAGTCAGAGAATATATGCTGAATGAAGATTAAACAGGTATAGTTTAGTTTAACTATGGTTATAAATTGTCATGTTGTCATCTTGCTTTTATGACATGCTATTGCAGAGTTATGTACTGTATTGCGATAACATGGCCTCGGGAGCAGGATTTATGTAAATTTTAGGGTTAGTGATGTCACCAACCCAGGAAGAAGCTCATTGTAGTCCCTACCAGCCGTTTGTTGAAGTCCTTAAACAGAGAATTCTTTAAAAGAAAATATCTCCTTTGCTTTGAACTTTAAGCGTTGTAACTTTGCGCATGTTTTTTATGCTCTAACAGCAACATTACACACTAACTAAAGTTAGAAAAGTGAAATAATAATCAACCATCCCTTTAAAAAACATATAGGATAAAATAATAATTAAAAATATAGCTGCGAGCAGCAATTATCGGGGTTCAAGCGCTTTAAGGTCTTTAAGCACATGCATAAAAAGGTGTTTTATGTTTTATTTAGCAAGCATGTAACCACTTAGATCATAGATGTAATAGACCATTTACAGCCAATTTACCATAGGAAATTTATGGTTTATAAAGCTTTTTAACAGTTATTGAGGTTGAGCCAAAAACCTAGGACTAGTTCGCCAAAGTTGTTTTTATAAATAATCTCCAATATTTAACAAATGATTCGATGGACAGCGGCAGTTCTAGAGCCAAAGCTGCTCAGAATGAGGAGTTCTATCATGTGGTAGGAATGTCGTGGGCGTGTGCGAAAAATCGTGCGATACACTGTCCTTTACGCATGTAAAAAATTCAAAGGCACCCCCCGGTGGCCGATTTCTTTCTAATTTCTCACAGGCCTCTATGGCCGTGAGTCAAACAGGCCCAGCAAGTTTCGTTCGATCAGCCTGCGTTAACCTTATCTGATAGCTGCTCAAACTTAAAGGTGCCATCGAATTGAAAATTTAATTTACCTTGGCATAGTTGAATAACAAAAGTTCAGTACATGGAAATGACATACAGTGAGTCTCAAACTCCATTGTTTCCTCCTTCTTATATAAATCTCATTTGTTTAAAAGACCTCCGAAGAACAGGCGAATCTTAACATAACACAGACTGTTACATAACAGTCGGGATCATTAATATGTATGACCCCAATATTTGCATATGCCAGCTCATGTTCAAGCATTAGACAAGGGCAGGCAGTATTAACGTCTGGATCTGTGCACAGCTGAATCATCAGACTAGATAAGCAAGCAAGGACAACAGCGAAAAATGGCAGATGGAGCAATAATAACTGACATGATTCATGATATCATGATATTTTTAGTGATATTTGTAAATTGTCTTTCTAAATGTTTCATTAGCATGTTGCTAATGTACTGTTAAATGTGGTTAAAGTTACCATCGTTTCTTACTGTATTCACGGAGACAAGACTGTCGTTATTTTCATTTTTTAAACACTTGCAGTCTGTATAATTCATAAACACAACTTCATTCTTTATAAATCTCTCCAACAGTGTAGCATTAGCCGTTAGCCATGGAGCATAGCCTCAAATTCATTCAGAATCAAATGTAAACGTCCAAATAAATACTATACTTACGCGATTAGACATGCTGCATGACGAACACTTTGTAAAGATCCATTTTGAGGGTTATATTAGCTGTTTGAACTTTGTTTATGCAATGATAGAGTTGAGAGCTTGGGAGGGGGCGGAGAGCGTGAGCAATTAAAGCAATTCTACTTATGCCTCAAAATAGGTAGTTAAAAAAATTAATTAAAAAAAATCTATGGGGTATTTTGAGCTGCAACTTCACAGACACATTCAGGGGACACCTTAGACTTATATTACATCTTGTAAAAAAAACGTTCGATGGCACCTTTAAATGGCCGATGGCAGACATGTTTTTTGAGACACGTCAATGTCCTCATAGACAGTCATGGCACATCAGACAAAGACAATGCATGCTAAAGTCGATCAGAGAAATGTAAAGTAGTTATAGCTGTTTTCATGTTGTTGTTGTTTTATGTTAGAGCGCCACCAAGTGGCCAGTCGCTGCATCCTTTTTCAAGCGACCACAGATTGAGCTCTTACATAGGTGTGCTGAGTTTGGTGCAAATATCTCATTCCGTTCAAATGAATCGAAATTTCAACTTCTTTTTTTTTTTGATAATTATTGACAAATCAGACTCACTGGAGAATCTCACTGCACTTGTTTGGTTCTGATCGGGCCAAAAACCTAAGTCAGTCTTGAGCCAAGGATTCCAACACTAAGACACTTGAGCCTACGGCACAGTTCAGGAGTTATGAGCGATTTCGTACTTTTCACCGCTGTAGCGCCCCCATCAGGCCGATCTGGGTAAGCCTTGGTGACATAGGCATTGTGAGTACTACCAGCCCTCAATGTTTCAAGTAATATGACATAAATAATTAAAATGTTTGGTAAATGTACTTTTGAAAAATCCAACTTTTTGTTTGGTGGATTCAAGCCTTAAATAGGGAGATCAAAACCCCCTGTAATTCATACATCTTAGAGTTTCACATTTTACATGCAGCTAAAACATAAACCAGAGGAAGTGAGAAGACCCAGAAGCTAAACATCACATACATTTGCTGCTGCAAATGATCTCATCTATGATCCACCTTGTGATATGAAACATGCATGTCTAATATGAACAAGCCCCTGCGTTTAAAATCAGATTTTAGCCGTAAAAGTGAATTTGTAACTAATCTGAGATCTAAAAGGTAAGTGGATGTGGGTGAGGAAAGCAGACAAAGCACTCTTCTGTGCCCAAGGATTACAGACTCACTGAGTAAATCCAAACCAACTAATCTCAACTCTGGTCTGGCTACTGGCAGGGTGTGCCATCTGTTCAAGGTTATCAGACACATTAAATGTCTAGGACAAAAGCTCCCTGAGCTACCATGCCCACAAAGCATAGAGCAAATGTGAAGGAAATCGCTGGCACACAACAAAAATTACACCATTTAAAACTATTTTATAATAAAACTGTAAATTGAAAGAAATGACAAATTATAACTCTATATGTTCAAAACAAATTAAGGATAAAACATGTAATTTCCAGTCTTTCAATTGTCTTTACGCTCACAGTAATTTAATGCGTTTCAGATAAATTATAGGCTAAGCAGACTGAAAATGAATTATGTAATCAGTGTCAGATGTCCTTCAAGAGATCCACACAAACTTGATGACCTCGTGCTGAGTTCAACATCTGTCCCTAACTTTTGTCTCTCATGCTCTCCCTTATTTTACTGCAACTAGCACAGTTCTGTCTATCATTTTGTCCAGATTGTCCTGATTTCACAGCCAGCCTATCAGCCTCACCCCATGCGTCCAGACTGAGATGAGCTCATGGTGTGAATATAGAAAATGCTGTGTTATCTGATCCTTAAATCTGATCTCTCTACTGTTCCTCAATGGGTTCATTCTTTGCTGCTTCTGACCCTTTTAATAGAATATGTAATGAAACTGAGATGTCGACAACAATCAGTTGACAAAGGCATTAGTGCAGATAAGAAGAGATAGACATCAAAAAATGATGAGTATTGTTCATTTAATACTCACATTGTGCCAGCAATATGCTTGTAAATTAGGAAATCATTTTCACCATCAGTCAGTGTTTGGTTCCTTTGGGCCTTCTTTGAAGACTAAACTAACACATCCAAAATATGCTGATGTTTGATCTCAGATGAATAATTTTTCACAGCAAACATAGGCTTTGGGAGTCATGATGTAGCATCAGTTAACACATCCTCTTTTTATTTTTGACTCACTGCACAGTTACTTCAGCAGTTTATTTGCCTCATCCATAGGAAATATAATGAATAATTTTTTCACACTATACATTTTTTTCACTGTATATATCACTCCATTTGTCTGTGTTTGCATATTCCAGACAGATTGTCAGTCTGTGCATTTTAGCAGTAGCCCCTAACTGCAGAACACTCGAGATCCAGGGGGCGGAGTCGGGTAGGTTAAGGGATATGTAAAGTGGGAGGAGTTGGATCCAGAGCCAGGTGGTGGAGATGGGTAGGTTTAGATCCAGGGGGTGGAATCGGGTAGGTTTAGGGATACATAAAGTGGGAAGAGTTGGATCTAGATCCAACCTCACCCCCTGGATCTTGTGTTCTGCAGTGAGGACCATCTCGTCTTTATGAACAATTGAATCAATCACTCAACCAATTCGTTTAAAACACTGATTCATCTGCATTACTGATTCACACGTCATTACTACATATCCAGCTAACAGGGAACGTTCTCAGAACTTTAGGTAACGTTCTAGCAAGTTTCTCACAAAGTTATGAACAAACAATTTTCCAGTAGAATTAATCAAAGACTATAGAATAACACAAGACGCATCACTCGTATTATTAGGAATGGGAGAAAGTGAAACGCGCAATATGGCGGAATAAGTCCAGCCTTCTACATAAGAGCCAATCGCCGATTGGTAAAGTCATCGCGTCACTGCAGCGGCCATTAGAAGCTCCGGTTTCTATAGAAACAGTCAGACACGCACCTCCAAAATGAGACACAAGAGACGCGCATTTAGGACTGCGCATGCACATTAGGTTGATCCGGCCTGAAAAATACCGTTTTTTGTCATGATCCAAGCATTTAGAAACAAAATTTATGTGACAGTTGTTGTCAGATTTCATTGGTGATTTCAAATATGAAATTTAATCGAAAGCTTGGCAAACAGCTTTAGAGAATTTGATGTTTCCCCATTCAAAGAGAGGCGTTTCAAAGATGGCCGCTGAGTGAAATGACTTGTCTTAAAGGGACTTTGGCATTAATAGAAGGGTTGTTTAATGTTATCTGGTCTTTAATAATGTTCTCAAAACGTTAGCACAAAAACATTATTTATACATTGTCCACGGAGCGTTTTATCCCTGAAACAATTTATAGTAGTCAACATTTGAATTGGATCAAAAAGTTCATCAAAGTTGTCCTAAGACAAGAGCGGGTATTGCATTTTGGTTTTAGGACAACTTTAATGAAAGGTTTTGATCCACTTAAAATGTTGACTACTGTAGTTGGACGTTCATTAATTTTTTTTTTTTTTAAATGTCACTACTTATTTCAAAATGTTACAATATTCAAAAGTAACATTCCCATAATTTACAAATTGGAAAAAAAAAATGTTCCCTTAACGTTCGTATAACCAACAAAAAACATTTTTTAAACGTTTAATAAACTGGACATTTAAAAAGATCAGAGAATATTCTGAAATAATGTTTTCATAACTCAATGGGAACGTTAGCAAAACGTTCTTAGAACATATTTTTGCTCAGCGACTGAAAGGTGGATTCTACTTTCGCTTGGAATTATTTTCCTTGGCAGAGCTCAAATACATAAGGTAAATAGTAATATTATGTCTTAAATATACGCTACACAATATTAACTTCTTGTTTATTGAACTCTTTTATGAAAACAATATCACACTCACAATCTTGCTGCTGGAAACTTTGCAATTAGGCCATTTTACTAATAACAGCTTTGTTGGAGAAGAGAAGACATTACAATAATGGTATTTTCTCTTATCTTTATGTACATATTGCTGAATATAAGTATTCATTTCTTTTAAAAAACTGTTACTGACCCCAAACTTTTGAATGGTAGTGTGCGTTATGTTCATATTGTGGTATATGGATTAGATAACTGATTACATGTTTACTAATTAATTAGCAATTTGTACAAATACATTTTAAAACCTTTGATTATAATTTAGAAATCTCTTTTTTCTCTCCTATTCTCAGCTTTCTTGTGCTATTCCTCTCTGTCTCCTTGCCCGACTTTGTCTCAGCAAAAAAACATGCGGTAATTGGACACCCCCACTGGGACTGTGCAGCAAAAGCAGAGGAAAACGCAGGCAGGATCAATTTGTGGGTGGATGAGGCTGCGTCGGGCTGGAGGAGAGAGGGATGACCTGCAGTATGAAGAGGAGTCTTCTGCTAAACACTGAGTGGCCTCTTGATGTGAAATTGGCTCGAGTTTTAGATAAATTATTATTACAATCATAAGACACAGTCATTAAAAACACTACATGTGCCTTGTTGAGTCTAATTACTTCAGTTTAGCAAATTACCTGTAATCGTAACAAAAAAAGAACTGCTGAGTGCATCATTTTATTTGTTTTCAATCAATATGATGTTTTCATGCATGCTAAAGTCCTTCAAATGTGACTAGTCATAACAGATACCAAAATGTATATGCAGATAGATTATGTTGTATTAAAGGTGCCCTAGATTCAAAAATTGAATTTACCTTGGCATAGTTAAATAACAAGAGTTCAGTACATGGAAATGACATACAGTGAGTCTCAAACTCCATTGTTTCCTCCTTCTTATATAAATCTCATTTGTTTAAAAGACCTCCGAAGAACAGGCGAATCTCAACATAACACAGACTGTTACGTAACAGTCGGGGTGTACGCCCCCAATATTTGCATATGCCAGCCCATGTTCCCAACATTATGAAAGGGATTACACGTCTGGATGTGCACAGCTTAGGGATGGGCGATATTATCGTTTGCGATAAATACCGTTGAAAATTCTCCTCATGATAAAAATTTGTCTCCTCTCGATAATTACGATAAGTAGTTGTTGAGTAGTTTCGTGCGAAGATTCACTGTTCAGCACGAGTTAAAACAAGCACGACTAAAAAGTGAGGCTGAAAGTTTGTTGTTAAGCGAGGAGCTACCGCCACAATTTGGAACTGGTTTGGTTATATAAAATCAGATGGAGCAAACTATAATAATCACTATAAACAAATGTTCATAGTGAGCCGTATGTCATTCACGCCGTCACACCCGGGTGTTCATAGCCGCGATGAGGTAGACCTGAACATCTCACGCTGCTTTTGTTTAAACTAAACCCATTTAAACCTTGCCACTTTAAACATTCAACTGAAGACGCAAAAGAGAACTCGCGCGCATTGAGGAGATTTGTGTGTACTCATCCGAAGCGCGTACACGGAGAGCTGCGTCACAGCTATATTTTGTTAACTATCTGAAGACATAGTTGGGATTGTTACTTTTTGATACAATTAGGGCTTTACGGTCGCATAAACCGCGCCACCGCGGTGTGTGAAATATATATATATTTATATATATCAGAGTTCGCGTTAACGTTTTTTTTTTTTTTAGCAATGACGGAAAAAAATATGAAGGCCGTCCGTATTTTGAAGTTACTGAGGCTGATGTAGTATGTAGCTTGTAAATTAATTCCCACCCCTTCCAGTAGGTGGCGAGTGCGCTCCATTGGCACAAAGGCGAGTTCAGTCTCCAGAATAAAATGATTCACCACACAGCAAGCACTTTTAGGTATATTTTATAATAATAAAGTTGTGATACTTATACTTACATAAATCAGTTTCTAATCTAGTTCGTTTTGTTTTAAATGGTTCGTTTTGTTATTTTTCTTGCTGACTATCAAACGAATCTGAGGTACAAGTTAACATAACGTTAATGTTAAGTGAAAATGCTTGCAACACTGACGATTTCGGTAAGCTACTGTGTCTTTCAACATATTTTCATGTATTTCGTTCTGCAAAGAGGAAAGGATGAAGCTGTTCAAGATGAAAGCGAGATCAAAATGAAAAGCCTATCAAGATGAAAGCCTATCAACTTATCCTGCAAGTTCATGAATAAAAATGAAAATGTGTACGAAATCAGAAGCTATCAAATGTCTTATCATTATAATATAAAAATTAAAATGACGGGTAATAATTGATTATGATAGATTTTTTACTGTCCGTCAAATTGATATGTATATATTATCGTCATTGGTATCGTTATCGCAATAAATACCTGAAATTATCGCGATAATTTTTTTAGGCCATATCGCCCATCCCTAGCACAGCTGAATCAACAGACTAGGTAAGCAAGCAAGGACAATAGTGAAAAATGGCAGATGGAGAGATAATAATTGACATGATCCATGATATCATGATATTTTTAGTGATATTTGTAAATGTTTCGTTAGCATGTTGCTAATGTACTGTTAAATGTGGTTAAAGTTACCATCGTTTCTTACTGTATTCACGGAGACATGAGCATTTTCATTTTTAAACACTCGCAGTCTGTATAATGCATAATCACAACATTATTTATAAATCTCTCCAACAGTGTAGCATTAGCCGTTAGCCACGGAGCACTATCAAACTCATTCATAACCAAATGTAAACATCCAAATAAATACCATGCTTGCACGATTAGACATGCTGCATGACGAACACTTTGTAAAGATCCATTTTGAGGGTTATATTAGCTGTTTGAACTTTTTTTATGTTGTTTAAGGCAAGCACGAGCTCCGTGGGCGGGGAGCGTCAGCATTTAAAGGGCCACACACCCTGAATCGGCTCATTTATAATGATGCCCCAAAATAGGCAGTTAAAAAATTAATTTAAAAAAATCTATGGGGTATTTTGAGCTGAAACTTCACAGACACATTCAGGGGACACCTTAGACTTATATTACATCTTTTAAAAAAAAGTTCTAAGGCACCTTTAAATAGACCTACTGCTGTATTACATGAGCAACTCTGCTCACAAATAAATGAAACACCATTTTTTTGGAAGGCAAGAGAGCTCACCTGCTTCACTCCTGCCTGGGGGCTTCATGTTGAGTTCTTGTGTGAGTTCTGTAAGTAATACACAGATGCACTGTTAATTCTGAGCTATTTTCTTGATCCTTTATTTTGTTTAAACATTTAGAAATCAATACATTCAAGAATCATTATAAATCATGCCGTAAGTCTTGAATTAGTTTTGTTTTTGCATTTACACGATCCAATTCATTGTTGTTGGTTAAAATGTCTCGTCCTATATTTTACATTTCATTTGGCATGCATCAGATTATGGAAGTAAAAGCAATAAGAAGTCAAATAAAGCTTAATTTATTTCATTAAATAATTATATTCTCATGTACAAATACTGTTCAAAAGTTCAAAAGAAATTACCACTTTTATTCAACAAGGATACATAAAATTGATCAACAGTGACAGTAAAGACATAATATTACAAAAGATTTCTATTTCAAATAAATGCTGTTCTTTTGAACTTCCTATTAATCAAAGAATCCTGACAAAAATGTATTAAAATTTCAACACAAAAAAATATTAAGCAGCACTGCTGCAGTTTTCAACATTGTTTTCAATGTTGATAATAATAAGAAATATTTCAGCATATTAGAATGATTTCTGAAGTATCATGTGACACTAAAGACTGGAGTAATGGCTTCTAAACAATGTTCACTGCATTTTGACCAAATAAAAGCAGCCTTGGTGAGCATAAGAGACTTCTTTGAAAACACAAAAAAATCTTACCCCAAACCTTTTAATGGTAATCTATATATCAAAGGATTTCAGGAGAAAAACTGATTTCCTGTGGTCTTGAACTAGAATGACTGGTTAGAAGAGCAGAAGAGCAAAGAGATGAATATGCAATGTGCTGCTTTTTCTGCCCTCGCTGGCTCAGCACATTTACAGCAAAGTTCAGGTAGAAAGGCCATGCACTATATTACTGAGAGGGAAAACACGAAGCCCTGCACTGACAGGAAGCTATTGACCTGTGGTTCTCTCTGTGGAGCCTGTGCCATCAAAGAGAGCAACATAACCCTGCTCTCCTCTGCACAGGATCCAGGCATTTAGCATTCAGGGCATTGCCTATGCATGCCTGGCAACACAATTAGATTGTGTGCCAATATTATTTTTGGAACAACATCCAATTAGGAGTGATTTATGATAAATGAAATGTCACTCAATTCAATTATGCATGTTATTATTTGTGTACAACTTGCAGGTGACTGTACGGTCGGTGGGAATGGTCTTGACACACACCTGTACAGCGTTTCTGGAGGGACAGGATCTCCAGGTGTAGTCCATGCAGCAGAGACAGCTGCTCCTGTCTAAGGAAGACAATGCTCCTCTCCACACTCTCCACCTGCCGCTCCAGTGAGACCACCGGTGATCCCTTTACCGTAACAAAACACAGGAATATTTACAAGTATATAATGGCACGTTCCAGTCCTCTAATCTAAATTTCCAGCGTTCCAAGAGTACTGATATTTAGTATATTACAAAACTGGGACTTTTTACTGTTTAAATAAGAGCATCTGTCTTTTCTCTCACTCCATGATGCTCTCACCAGTGAGGAAAGAGAGTGGTGCAGGGATACAGGTATTTTTGTAGGCCAAAACCAGGAAACGAGTTCGCATTTTAGCACTTCTGGTTCCATTGTCCTGAAGAAGGTTTTTCGAAATGTGTTTTTGAATAAATGCTTGAAATAAGGTCTGTGGTGAAAACAAGCTCAAGATATTTTCACAATTTTATTCTATGACACAAAATACATACCCTCTTGTGATCTTTTTAAAGCTTTTATTTGTCTTGTAAAATGCAGTTGCTAACAAGTGGCAAATCGGGACTACACAGGATTGTCAGGGACATTAAAGGTGCAATGTGTACATTTTAAGAGGATCTATTGACAGAAATGCAATTTAACTATGTTTTCAGTGGTGTATAAAGCCCTTACATAATGAACCGTTATGTTTTTATTACCTTAGAATGAGCCATTTCTATCTACATACACCGCGGGTCCCTGTTTTGCGCTGGCATGTTTCTACAGTAGCCCTAAACGCACAAACTGCTCTACAGAGCGCGTTTGCTTGACTGGCTACTATTTCCTGTCTCAGACGACGACATCTTTGTGTTGGCCACCGTAGCTTCTCTATATTGCAATTCACAACCTTACCACTAGATGATGCTAAAATTTACACACTGCACCATTAAAAGTCATTAGCCTAACAGGTAAACTCAATTACTCACTAGTCCACTTTCATAGCCTTGTTGTGTTTATAATCGCGCTCTTGCCAACTATTATAACTCTAAAGCCCAAAGTATAGTTCACTTTTTACACATACGTGATGGTGAGTGTACAGTGTGCGTGACGAGAATTTCGTCATCAGAAGAGCGCATACCGTTCGTGCACCGCCAGATTTTTGTAACCGCGATTTTTGCAGTAATTAGTTTATCCACAAGGTGGCAACTGTGCCCTGGGGATGTCGATTCACAAGGTAGTCAGAGAAAACTGCATAAACAGAACAGACCGGAACACATGCAAGCTACAGTGACGAATCGATGGAGGCCTACATAGACGAGAGATTGCGTGAAGAGGTTAGAAAGTACCTTCATTTGTACAACTCTAGCATTAAAGAATACAAAGATGTTTACATGGGTTGTAACTAGTGGTGAGAGATTGCTCAAAACTGCGCATGCGTCGGGTACGAGTCAAATGAAGTAGACTTTCCAAGGCTGTGCATTCAACTGTGCGCATACACTAGCGTATTAGGGATGTGCAATGATTAATCGTTTGCAAAATAAAAGTCTGTGTTTACGTAATATATGTGTGTGTTCTGTTTATAATAGTTATGTATAAATACAGACACATACATGTATATATTTAAGAAAAATGTTAGATTTATATATAAAATATTTATATTTACATGTACTATAATATATATATATATATATATATATATGTATTTAAACATGCATATATTTCTTAAATTTATACATATATTTATGTATGTGTGTGTATTTATATATACATAATTATTATACACAGACCACACACATATATTACATAAACACAGACTTTTATTTTGCTAACAATTAATCGTGATTAATCGTTGCAATCCTTATAGCTTATGCATAAAAAAGGAAGTATACCCAGGGCTTAACTTTCAAGGAAAATGTTTTTAAACGAAGACTGAAAGAGCTGTCGGAAGTTTAGTGATGGTGGTTTTGAAGTCATGCGACCATGTTGTAGTTTGTTTATAGCCTATATTTAGCTTTTGACTTCTGCAAACTGTATTTATGCTTCAAAATTCATAAATGTCGTGTTCATTTGTGAAGATTATCATGATAAACAAAATGTATAAGAATCATAAGCTTTTGTTAGTCACAGACCTTACCTCTTGCAATAATCCAAAATCTTATTGGGTTTTTGCTTAAGGAACCAGGGTGATGCTAACTTTCCGAGCTGCCCTACAAAAATACATAATCCATGCACCACTCTATTGAAAAATTGGATTACAGAACATTTTGATATAATATTTTGTGTTGATATTCAGTCCAACATATTCAACCAAGAATATTGTGTCACATGCCCCGTAATAAGAGGTCTAGCATAGCCTACTCACTGGGCACCAAAAACAATTTGGTCCTGGGCCCCATGAATTTACATACACCAGGGTCAGAAATTAATGAAGATTTGGGGCAAAATGTTACACATCAAGTGTTAAAAAATGTTAATGCCACCAAAAGTTACGAAAATGCCCATGAAATTCAAAATGTGGTACAAAATTCTCTTGTTAATTCCTTTTTAATTCTTTAATTCTTAATTATTTTTGCAATATCTGATATTTATCCTATTTTTGTTATTTTACAGTATTTTACATCAAAGGTAATGGTTAGAAATTATGTCCTCAGAAATAAAAAAGGCAAAAACTGTTCCACCTGATCTGACCCTACTCATTGGTGTGACCTAATGTAGGTTGATTGATTCATAATATTTTTGACTTGAATAAAACCAGTTATTTTGTTGTTACCATGCACATTTTTTTAAAATAGAGCACATTTTAAGAGCACAGATAAGCACAAATTAACAAAATATGTTCACATCTTCGTGTGACACAATGTAAAATTAAACTTCTGAGCGTTATTATGCTAATAAACACCCAGCGAGGTTATTAGAAACATTTAATGTCGACTGCTCGCAGATACATTATGTAATACAACAACTACATCGCATTGTAAAACCCATTTAAATGTCAATAAGCAATATAATCACTCTTTCCCATATACATACAATAAAATCATTAGATAACAATGCGCATAATATTAAACAGCACCCACCGTATTTTCCATTAGCGCGGCTTGTATTACTATCCAACAGCTGAGGCGTTATAATGAAGAGAATGAACGTGCTCCTTCACTTCCACATCTCTGCCCTTCAACGAACCGACCCTTGAACATACAGGATGACGACATCTTTAAAGAAGATCAATGCACATCTCAAAGGGAGAAGGAAACACGGATCTGCCCCAGAACAACGGCAGAGCTTTCGCGAGAACGACGAAATTTCAATCCTTCATAATCTTAGCTAAAGTACAATTGCTTTATCCGACAATGTCACGATCGATTAAAGTGATCCCGACGTGCTCGTGTGTCCTGCGTCTACTGAACAGCATCATCATCATCATCATCATCGCGATGACAGACAGCAGGACAGCAGGAAGAGGCTCCTTCAGTACCAGGGCAATGATGCAACTGATTCAGGAAACATAACGATGCTCTGAGGAACTCTCCACTGCAGATCCGATCTCACGTGTGGCGTGCATCTACTGAATCGAATGGTTCTTTGCAGTAGCACATTAAGCTGGCACATTATGTATTGCAAATATCTAAACTAATGTCTAATTTCAGAGAAAAGTACAACTGAATTATACAACAGTTCGTTTCAGTCCTCGGCGTTTCAAGAGCACTAATACTTGATTAGCATAGCAGCTTGTATCACTCCCATTGCCTTTTTATTTTTTCAAAATAAAATCCATTTAATTTTTTTATTTAATGATGTTTTATTATTTGCACTGTTACAGAGTATTTTTGTTGTGAACACGGACTGGAGTTGTGCTACTATTCCCTACTACAGGTGATGTCTTATATTCCACTACATTAACAAGTAGTGAGCAAAACTGAGTGTACAAATTGATGTGCCTAGTCAAACTGACTAGGTGTCGAGTAAACATAGGCCTACACAATTTCATTAGACAATGATGACGAGACCCTATTAGTGCATTATGAAACCACTGGTCTCCACTGGTCCTGTTTACACTTGCGTTGGTAGATCGGATCACAAGTAGATGAGAGAGACACATACCCGTTTACACCTCCGTCTCTTTTGTCCACTTTAAACCAGTTATGTCCTGATTTCTTCGAGGGGAGGGTGTGGGGGGAGGGGAGTAATTTACATGAACACGCCCTGAGAAAACGGAAAAACACAGAGAGCTGCAGCTTTCGTTTCTGCACTGATAGCCGCGCAAGAAAACGACAAACGCGGTGAAAAATCAGGAATTGTGAGGGAAACATTGTACTTGTTATGTTTTTCGTCTTCAAACCAAACTTGGGTCTTCAGTGACAAAGTTTAAATCCCGTCTGGATAGCGCACTTCCCATAATGTTTACGTGTTAGGTCAGTACACCTTCAGCCACATGAGCATCTACACTACTAAAGGCCAGAACAAACCAAGCCGATGCCGACGAACTAGTGGCGACGAAAGCAGACTGCGGGGTTGGCTCACGTCGGCAGCGTCTGTGTCCAAAGTTGGCCTGACACACCAGCTGACGGCCAAGTAGCACGTCAGTTCTGCGCCTGCGTGAGATGAAATGCCTTTCCGAACCAGCAGGTGGCAGTAGCTGAACAGCCAATCAGAATGATCAGAATTTCATTCAATGATTCATTTCGAATCGGCCGAAAAAAAGCCGGCGAGGACCAACTTCAGCCGACGGTGCGGAACACACTGAGAAAACTTAGTCGGCCGACGAAGAAAAACTGCCCGACGGCCGACAGTAGTTCACCTTTCGGCATGTCTTCTATCTGTGTAACAGAGGCCAGCTAGTAAGAGCTGTGCAGATAAACCTCACTCCCCTGGCCTCAATAGGTGCACTAGCAACTGATGCTAGAGACTGCGGTCTTTAGCGTCTTTGTTGCCGCACCCTCCTCCCATGCCGGTGATAGCGGTTTGAGTCCAGCTCAGTAGGAGCTGACGGATTACATTGTTGCCGTGACCTGGATGGGAGTGAGGTTTAGGGGGTGAGTGTAACGGAGGCCAGCTAGTAAGAGCTGTGCAGATAAACCTCACTCCCCTTGTCTCAAGAGGTGCACTAGCAACTGACACTAGAGCAGGGCTGTCCTACATCGGTCCTGGAGAGCCACTGTCCTGCAGTGCTTAGTTCCAACTTGCCTCAACACATCTGCCTGGAAGTTTCTATGCCCAATAAGACCTTGATTAGCTGGTTCAGGTGTTTAATTGGGGTTGGAGCAAAACTTTGCAGGACAGTGGCCCTCCAGGAGCAGGACTGGACACCCCTGCACTGGAAGCTGCAGTCTTTAGCCTCCTTGTTAGTGCACCCACCACCCAAGCCAGAGACCCAGGTTCGATGCCAGCACAGAGCAGGGCGAGTTGGACCTGAGGGGTTACAGTGGTGCCGTGACCCGGATGGGAGTGAGGTTTAGGGGGTGAGTGTAACAGAGGCCAGCTAGTAAGAGCTGTGCAGATAAACCTCACTCCCCTTGTCTCATGAGGCACACAAGAGACTGCGGTCTTTATCGTTCTTGCTAGCGCGCCTGCCTCCCATGCCGGAGACGGCGGTTTAAGTTCCGGAGTAGCGGTTACATCTGCACGCCGATTACTTCGACCTGTCTCCTAAAATGTCTGACACACAAAATAGTACAGTGAGGAAGAATTCAGCTTTGTTTTCTATAATTTATTTCATTAATGAAAGAAGGTGGGAAACAAAAAAACAAAACTGGGGTGTTTACCCTTAGAGCGGGGAGGGTAAATTTCTGTCGCTCCACTCCATTCATGTACGATGTTTCAGACCTTCTTTTTAGTATGTGGGTTGCTTGGTAACCTGCAAGGCTTGACTATTTTACTTTTTTGGAAACTAGCATTATCAGAGACGAAATTTACGAATTGGCCACTAATTTTTGTCTGAAGCAACATTTCTGTGAGAAAAAAAAACTTAATTACAGGAAAATGATTTGGTTTAATGTAAATCATATAGGAGTATTAAATCCTATCTTATATACTATCCCCCCCCCCCAAAAAAAAACTTCAAATAAAGTGTTAATAGCATGTTTTATTTCACAATTAACAACATAATGGTCATATACAAATAATTTCATATTAATTACAAAAGAATTCATTCAAACAAAAATAAAATTATGCTATATATATATATATACACACACATTTTAGAAACAATTCAAAATTAAATTCATTAAGCTAACTCAGACAGCAAGGGTTAAAAAAAGAAAGAAAAGAAAAAAATCCTTTTGTTCTGCTTTCCTAGGATATGGGCATGAATATCTTTTTTTCCAGCTGGGATTTATTTTTTAAAAAACATTCTAAATTTTGGCTTTGGAAAACACTGCAACACAATGGTCAAAAAAAATCAGATCCACAACATAACAGTAGCTTATCTTTCACCAAACACAGTACAGAACTGCACCCTCAAGTGAAGGACAACCACACAGCTGAAATGATCTTAAAAAAAGTGAAGAAAAAAAAAAAATTACACTTAAATACACTGAGATACCAGTTACCTCACTAAGGGAGCACATATACAAGCACACAGTCTCAATATGAAGCTGCCAATAGTTAAAAAACTCAAAGATTTACTACTTCAGTGCAAACTTTTACATTTTCTATTTTTCACATGCTTTCAAATTCCTGCAATAGTTTCGACATGAGTAGCTTTTTAGTATCTCTCCTTCAATCAGTAAAATAAGGCAGGAGTATCTGAATGAAACATTGTTATGAATAAACTTTGGTACTTTAAAAAAAAAAAAGTTTTGTGGCACAAGTCGGTGATGCTACATGTGGTTATAGTGCGTAAACATTCCCACCAGACAGACAGGCCACTCTTGCCCAATCAAATTATATAATCAGACTTCAGTCTACAATCTCAATGGCACCGAGTATATGAAATAAGGCTAAACAAATAAATGCCTTTACTTTAGTACATTTGACCAGGACCGTTCTTTGTTCACCATCAACAAAATCACACCACCATTTTGCACTAGACAGTGTTCCACCATTCAATGTGTTTTCAGAAGAGAATTTTTTTTGCAGTTCGCACCCAACCACAATAATCAATGATATTAAGTACAAATAAATTACAAAATACAAAAACAAATTACAAAGCATTATTAAAAAAGGTTCTGCACATTTAAAGCAATATAAGTGCTGCTTTAACCATTCCTCTCTATAGATTAAGCATTAGCATAAGCTAACATGAGGTCTCTGTTGTGTGTATGTAGTGCCACCTACAGGCATGATTTGTGCAATGAGAGTCCTGTCAGATCTCAAACCTCACACATATTGCTGTGATTCACCAAGAATGAGCAGGAGTGTTTTTAATTCTGATAATGGTTGTGAGGACTCCAGCATGGAGATTTAGATCCTCCACTTAAAGGGTAAGATAATAATCGTGTACAGTGATCTTTATCCACAGGGTAAGTCTGAGGTCAAGTCGACCAAATTAACTCATACCCAACTTTGTGGAATACAGTACTGATCACTGAGCACTTCCTGTCCACGGTCACTTCATTTACTATTACTAGTCAGTACAGAGAATTTCAATAAAAATTCAGCTCTATGAAATTCCAAAAAATGTAAAGGGACAGTTCACCCAAAAATGAAATATCTGTCATCAAATCTATCATATGGCTTAAGAAGACTTTGAATATAGCACATTGGCTACTGTTACAGTACTTTTATGATTTTATTAACGATTTTGGATCTTGACAGCCACTGGTCACCATTCACTTTCATACAGAAAAAGAGCAGCGTGAACATTCAACTAAACATCTCTATTTGTGTTCCACAGAAGAAAGAGAATATTCATTTTTGGATGAATTGTCCCTATGTACAGAATTATGATGATACTGCTACAGTCTAATGAGGTAGCAGCTGTAGGTGTTAATGAGGCTAGAAAATACATCCTTAGTCTAATGTAGTTTTAATAAATAAACCAAACTTTTACGTTGGTTTTTTTTTACTATATTTTTATCCCCACTTGAGTAGTTCCTAATTGGGCAGAATATTTACTTATATTTAATAGTTAATGTATACATTGGGGTAGATCAGCATTTGATTAGATAATAGTAAGCAGATCCAGTTCCTTTGAACTTGAACATAATGTGTGTTTCATATACGCTCAAGTCATTGTCTAAACCATGCACGAGTATTTGAGCATACGGTTGCATGTGTAAATATGTCATCCGTTTCAAACATCTGTAAACCTGTGACAACAGCCATCATGGAAATATCTTAACACAGCTTGAGGTCTATATGAGATGGAGTCAAAACGACTAGAACTTTGTTGGAGTTGCGGGAATGAAGTCGGCAGGTTTAAAGGAAAGTTTTTTTCCCAAAAGTTTAGTGGTGATGAGAGTGGATTTGGTTCGAGCGGGAGAGCAGGAGTCTTCTTCCTACATTTCTTTCTCCTTCTCCTTGCTCACCTCCTTCTCACGGCTGGACTTCATGAAGTCACTTCTCATCAGGCGGCAAAACAGCACAATGTTCATGGCGGTCATGATGGCCAGACCCACGCTGCCGATGGTGTAGCTGGCCAGGGGGACGAGGTCACGATTCAGCACCAGCCAGCGTGTCATCCAGGCCAGAGTGTTGATGCGAAACACCACGTAGGTGCCCAGGTTTATCATGCTGTTGACACGGTAAAATGTACTTTTGGCCAGGTTGGCCATGCGGAGCACTTGCCTCAGGTGCAGAAAGATCGAATTGATCTCAACCAACAGTGCCACCACTGCAAAACCCACATACCGACAGGTCAGCACAGAGATCCCGAAACAGGTGATCACCTGCAGACAAAAGAGATTTTTTTATTAGGAATGCACTTAAATTTAGGCCAAGGAAATCCTTAAAGTCACCATGAAATCACAACAATCCAATCAATTCCTAATTGATAAAATCAAGTCGCGCCCTACATTTTTTCTTGTTTGAGAAGCCATTTCACTTGGATATTCATCGCAATAATGAAGAAAAGACTATCACAACGTCCGTTTCATGTTGACTTCAAGATGCATGTGCTATTTTCAGCTTTCAGCTAAAAGGCAAAACACTGAGAAAGTGTAAACAAAAACAGTTACTTTGACATTCAATAACAGAATCAAATGATCCAGGTCTAATTGGCTGTAATGATGGATGATACATTGACAGAAAAGATGTTGTGTTCGCCTGTGGGGACATTCAAATCAACGTCTCAAGCAAAACATGAAGGCCGAGAAGCTTTTTCTTTTGCATTACCTGATGCAAAAGAAAAAGCCTTTTATTCTTTGTTGTTTATTCTTAAGCACTATTTTGTAGGGTACAAATGTGCTAATATTAGCTTAAAGCCAGTTTGGACCAGATTTATTTTGAGATCATTGTTAGTATTCTGTTTTCTTATTGAACTGTTGTAAAAAAAAAGACTACATTTGCAATAATGCTGATAGGCTAGTAAACAAAGCCCACACTCCTATTAATTTCCGATTACTATACGGTCATTTAAAGATTACTCAGTTCAATTCAATTTGATGGAAAGTGAGAAAGAAATGGAAACCCCAGAGTGGAACTGGAGCAGCAGAGTCATTACAGAATGCATTTAGCATGGATTGAAATCCACTTCGCTCATATATTGTACTCTGCCTGCTACAGCGGTACCCCAGCCCATAAGGGCAAAGGGGCATTGGCTCGGGCCCCAAAGCCACCACCCTGAGCACGTCCCGGGTGTGTGTCAACCATTTATGAGAAATAAATTAGCTTGGTTCAAATTCCTAAAAATTTGGGTCGTGGCCCAATGACCATGGGAAAATGTGGGTCCCATGACCAAACCAGTTGAGAACCACTGACCTATACAGCTGTACAATATTTAAAAAAAAAAAAAAATACAAAATATAATATAATATAATTTCAAATAAGCATTTTTTTTTTTTTTTTTTTTTGCCCACTCTCCCAGAATTTTTTGTTTAATTTCTGTGGCTGCCCATGAATTTCAAGGTCAGCACATTTATTGCAAAACCATTATGCACCCAACTTATTACAATCATTACCTTCAGAAAGAATCTTTCATCATAATATTATTTTAAGCATTTTAAGGTTTTTGTTTGACTCGTTCATTCACCTAAAGAAAGTTTAAATAGGCCAGTTAAGCCATACACAGACTAATGTGCTTAATTTCAGAAGCAGCTCTTTCATCTTCTCAACACTAATCTGCTGTGAGGCGACAAGAAACAAATGAAAGTGTGTTCTGAATCATCTGATAACAGCAGGGAGAGGCTGAGCTGAGGACAAGAACACAAAGGCTCTGTTGATCAGTCCTAAATCCAACATGACAACAGCCAAAGTGTTCAATCACCATGAGTGACACAAACAAATCCTAGTGGTGATTTTTGTCAATATTACTACAAATAGAGTATCATTCCCCATTAAGTGTCTCTATAAGCATTTATATTCATTCTTAAATAAAGAATACCAAGTCTTGAACCAAACCAACCAGCTCTAAGAATAATCAGAGCAAAAAACCTTGATTTAAAGAACAGAAGTTGGTGAAATTTGTGACTGACTGTGTATGTGATATTGTTTTTAATTTGATGAAATAATGTAAATGATAAAAAAATGAAAATTACCCCAAACCTTACTCACCCTCAAGCCATCCTAGGTGTATACGACTTTCTGATGAACACAATCGGAGGAATATTAATAAATATCCTGAGGCATCCGAGCTTTATAATGGCAATGAGCGATATCAGGAAATATGAGCTGAAGAAAGTGTCTCCATCCACATCCATCATAAACATACTTGACACGGCTCCGGGGGGTTAATAAAGGCCGTCTGATGCGAAGCGATGCGTTAATGTCTTGCCAGACCACCTTCTGTATTCAACTTATGAAGAAAGTGTAAAACTCTTGCAGCTCAAAAAGCTTACACTAAAAGCTTAACTGACGCAACGCCAGTTTACACTTAAGTTTGTAAGTTGAATACAAAAGGTGGTCTAGCGGAAGCTGGATATTTTACTTCATAACTTGTTAAATATGGTTTTTTTTTTTTTTTTTTTTTTTTTTACACAAACGCATCGCTTCAGAAGGCCTTTATTAACCCCCCGGAGCTGTGTGGAGTACACGTTTATGATGGATAGATGTGGATGGAGACACTTTCTTCAGCTCACACTCGTTGGTATCGCTCACTGCCATTATAAAGCTTGGATACGTCAGGATATTTATTAATATAACTCTGTGTTCATCAGAAAGAATAAAGTCACATACACCTAGGATGGCTTGAGAGGGAGTAAAGCTTGGGGTAATTTTCATATGAAAGTGAACTAATCCTTTAAGTTGTAAATAAAAAAATATTGTTTTTATATAAATATAGATAAAGGATCAGAAAGTAAATTGTTTTGGAAAATTTGTTGTTGGATCAAGTTTTAAAAAATGTTTTAAATTTCCTTTTGGATAAAAAGGATTGAAAAGGACGTACTTTTTATGATCTTCCACTAGGTGGCAGTCTATACCTATCATTACAAAACATTAAGTGCATGGATTAATCTGAACTATTATGTGGTCAAAAGCTCCTACTTACACTTAATAATGCACAACTTATATTGAGCATTTAGATTTCAATCCATTGCAATTTATATAATTATATTGACGTTTATAAAACCTGTACAAATCTGCTATCATAACTGGTATGATGAGTCTTACGTAGAGCACAAAGCTGTGGTTACATGATGTCCAATACTAAGTTACATGACTGAGCCCTGTGATGTAACTCCTTTTGTAAGAGGTAATAAATTTCTTGGGATGAGCCTGTAATGCAACCCTGTTCACATGACACCCGCCTGGTCCTTGTGGTCAGGAATGTCACAGCAGTAAGGCTAGTGATGTTATTCACATTAACACTGCTGCTTTGACACATGCCTCTCTCAAAAGCTCATGGTGTTTGTTTGAAGCAGGCAAGTAATGTATAATGGCTTCTAATAGCTTGAAATCCAAATATAAACCTCTTTATAGCAATAATGTGTCACGTATGCTGCATTCATAAGGCTAAACATGACAAACGCTGACTGAATGACTAGCTATGTGGACTGTAAACACATCTGAGTTTGCTTTACAGTATCTAACAAAAGAGGTCTACAGTCAGACCACAGGTTACAGTAAACGGTGAGGGTTGAAAAATATGTTTGACATCCAAAAAACATCCAAAAATATTAGCAATCTGCTGGTTTAGCAAGACCACTAGCTCTGTAAATATGGTTTCTATCTGTAAATGCTTCTCTGACTGCAGTGAAGGGCGTGTTTTAACAAAGATGCATGATTACTGAATAAGATTTGTGTGACCTCAGTCTTATGACTGGGAGGATGTTGAACTTTTGGTTAACACTTTGTATTTTTCTTGGTGAGGTTAACCGGTTACATACGCTTACACAACGCTTGAGCTGTATAACACTCTGAACATCACAAAGCAAGCTGTTATCTTCAGGAGAATCTTTCTCTCCTAAAGGTGACATGAACATCAGTCCAGAATATGGAAGTAGTAAAGTACTTGTGGATGAGATGTGGATGAACATATTTCATATTATTAGTAATGAAAGTGAAGTGTGAAGTGTGAGACTTGCCTTCAACACAAAACGAGGTTAAGAGGTGTGTCGCAAGTCAAAGACTTCAAAAACAAACACTCACTATTGTACAATTTGTAATATTTGAATGGTGACAATAGTAAAGAGATAAAACACTATAGTGTCCTTCTCAGCCTTGAAAAAACAATCATTGACAGGAAAAGAGCAAAGTCTTTATGTCAGATACATCACATAACATGTTGCTTTATGTTAATAGCTGTGTATCTGTAACTCCTGCTAGAACATTGCAACAGCAAGGTCATGGGTTCAATTCTCAGGGAACACGCATATGCTGATTTAATGTATAGTTTTACTATGTATAGTATACTTTTATTCACAGAGGATGCATTAAATTAATAAGAAATGACAGTAAAAAAAATTATAATGTTACCCCCCAAAAAATATTATTTAAAATAAACGTTCTTTTGAACTTTCTAATCATCAATTGTAAAAAAAAAAAAAAAAAAAAAAAAAAAAAAAGTATGTATCATGGTTTCCAAAAAATAAGTGGCACAACTGTTTTAACACTGATAATAATAAATGTTTCTTGAGCAGCAAATCAGCATATTAGAGTGATTTCTAAAGGATCATGTGACACTCAAGACTGGAGTAATGATGCTGAAAATTCAGCTTTGCATCACAGAAATAAATTACATTTTAAAATATATTCAAATAAAAACAGTTCTTTTCAGTTGTAATAATATTTTACAGTATTACTATATTTTTGATCAAATAAATGCAGCCTTGGTGACCATAATTGCAGAGCCTCACATGACATGGCGACAAAAAAAATATATAACTAGTGGCCCAAATTAAGAATTCATTCTCTTGAGTTAAGAATTCATTCTCTCATTTTAGTAAATCGTGACATGAACTGTCCCATAAATGTAGTCTTATGCTCAAATGGCATTGAAAAAAAGCATATTTTTCAGGCTAGATGACCCAATGCGCATGTGTAGTCCTAAGCGAAACTCTCAGGTTTCTATGGGAACCAGAGCTTCAAACGGCAGCTGTAGCAACGTAATGACTTTATCAATCAGCGATTGGCTCTTTTACTTAGAAGGTGGGACGTATTCCGCCATATTGTGCATTACTTAGAAGGTGGGACGTATTCCGCCATATTTTAGAAGGTGGGAGATATTCCACCATATTGTGCGTTACTTAGAAGGTGGGACGTATTCCGCCATATTGTGCGTTACTTAGAAGGTGGGACATATTCCACCATATTGTGCATTACTTAGAAGGTGGGGCGTATTTCGCCATATTGTGCATTACTTAGAAGGTGGGACGTATTCCACCATATTGTGCGTTACTTAGAAGGTGGGACATATTCCGCCATATTGTGCGTTACTTAGAATGTGGGACATATTCCGCCATATTGTGCGTTACTTAGAAGGTGGGACATATTCCGCCATATTGTGCCTTACTTAGAAGGTGGGACATATTCCACCATATTGTGCGTTACTTAGAAGGTGGGACATATTCCACCATATTGTGCGTTACTTAGAAGGTGGGACATATTCCGACATATTGTGCGTTACTTAGAAGGTGGGAGATATTCCACCATATTGTGCGTTACTTAGAAGGTGGGAGATATTCCACCATATTGTGCGTTACTTAGAAGGTGGGACGTATTCCGCCATATTGTGCGTTACTTAGAAGGTGGGACGTATTCCGCCATATTGTGCGTTACTTAGAAGGTGGGACGTATTCCGCCATATTGTGCGTTACTTAGAAGGTGGGACGTATTCCGCCATATTGTGCGTTACTTAGAAGGTGGGACGTATTCCGCCATATTGTGCGTTACTTAGAAGGTGGGACATATTCCGCCATATTGTGCGTTACTTAGAAGGTGGGACATATTCCGCCATATTGTGCGTTACTTAGAAGGTGGGACATATTCCACCATATTGTGCGTTACTTAGAAGGTGGGACGTATTCCACCATATTGTGCGTTACTTAGAAGGTGGGACGTATTCCGCCATATTGTGCGTTACTTAGAAGGTGGGACGTATTCCGCCATATTGTGCGTTACTTAGAAGGTGGGACGTATTCCGCCATATTGTGCGTTACTTAGAAGGTGGGACGTATTCCGCCATATTGTGCGTTACTTAGAAGGTGGGACATATTCCGCCATATTGTGCGTTACTTAGAAGGTGGGACATATTCCGCCATATTGTGCGTTACTTAGAAGGTGGGACATATTCCGCCATATTGTGCGTTACTTAGAAGGTGGGACATATTCCGACATATTGTGCGTTACTTAGAAGATGGGAGATATTCCACCATATTGTGCGTTACTTAGAAGGTGGGACATATTCTGCCATATTGCGTGTTGCAGTTTCTCCCATTTATAACTAATAGGAGTGAACCATCATTCTATATCTATAGTCTTTGATAAGGCTTAAATGGCAATATGTAATATTGAGAACTACTGGTTGAAATAGGTACTGCAATCCAAATTCAAAATATTGTATAGTGTTGTTTCTCCCACCCCTCTTCTTCTCAGACACTCATGCTGCCAGACTGAGGAAAAATATACAAACATATTATGGTATTTTTGTGCTTTAGTACTGTGATGAGAAAAATAACGCACTGAAAAACTAACAAAACTAATAAACACTGAATTCTAAATTCAGACCCAGTTTAGTGTTGTTTAAAAAGTTGAGACAAGGTGAATACCTGGGACATTTCACACTAGCAGGGAAGTGGCTACTTTCAATCATTTTTATTTTAAAGAAACTTATGGACACTAGAGTATGATTTTCTTTTATAATAAAATTTCCTTTACAAATATGTATTGTGAAAAGTGCTATACAAATAAATATGAAAAAAGCACAATAATCTACTCCAACATAATGCTGTAGACACCAACAGACAATCAGAGTCAATCTGCATTAGCAAGATTATTCCCATAATCCATCTGCAATCATGCTGAAATAATCTTATTCATTCATACACACACACACACACACACACACACAGAGAGAGAGAGAGCGCCCTAAAGTTGCTAAGCCAAAGCATGGGAGCAATAAAAAAACAAAAACAAAAAAAACACATGCTAATCAGACCTGAATATTTTTGTTGTTTAAAACCAAAACAGTGACCTTATTTTTATTATTTTACAATTATGCATAAAAAGTATTAACACTGATGCAATAATAACATTAGATTAGCACATCCCGGTTAGCTTTCTCCCCTGCTGTTTCTTTGTCTGTAAAAATACAGTAAACCTACAGGTCTGTGTATGTTTTGGATTCATGAACCTCTCCCTCCGGGGTCAATTATCACTAGTACGGTCTCTAATTTCTCCATTACACAAAAAAACATGGCAGACACAAACAGTCCTCCTGGGTAACTCGATGGGGGGTGGTAGAAGTTCCAGTCTGAAACCAGTTAACCTGGTTACAGGTGAAACTCGTGTAGAATGCTTTGCCAGCAGACCCATTTGAGCAGCATGTGTGGAATACTGAAGCTCAGTGAGAAATAGAGCACAGATGCCAATGGCTTTAGGACCACATGAGGTGATGAGAGAAGAGTGGACAGGTGGACTAACAGCGAGAACACATGCTTAGTTGAAGATAAACACAAATGCACATAAATTAAGCATTTAAGGGATAGTATAAACTGTAAAAAAAAAAAATTGTAACAAATTTTTAATGTAATTTAATTAAAAAAAAAACGCTGTTTACTTCCAATTATTGAAAATACATTTTAATTTTTAGTGATGGGTGATTTCAAAACACTGCTTCATGAAGCTTTGAAGCTTTATGAATCTTGTTTCGAATCAGTGGTTCAGAGCGTGCATCAAACTGCCAAAATATCAAAAATATTTTAATTTGTGTTCCGAAGATGAACAAATGATTTTATGGGTGTGGAACGACATGAGGGTGAGTAATTAATGACAATTTTCATTTTTGGGTGAACTAACCCTTTAAGATAAATAATGAATAATATCCTACACTTCAATCTGTTCTTCATACAAAGCGATCAAACGAATGGTGAGTAAACAGCAGAATCTTTATTTTTGGGTGCTATTCCGTTAAGTATTTTTATATAAACAGATGCAGTTCTGTGGGTCTGTAAGGCACAACCTCCAGATTCCAAATCACAGTAAAAGAACAGACACGTTAAAAAAAAGCAGATCCTCCCATTTGAAGAGTGAGGAGGGGCCAGATGATGTGAGAGAATGTGAAACTGGGCTGGGAGATGAAGCTGAAGGTGGAGTGTGTATGTGGAAATACAACAGTATGAAATTAGTTGAGAAGCTGAAGTGTTGAGAAACTCAAAGGGTGTGGTAAAGTGTGAATGGGAAAAAGAAAAATGATACAAACATGTATGAATATGCCAGTTTGTGTTTATGAGTCACACGTTCCAGTGAATTAGGGGCGTCAATTGGGTATGGCGACTGCCATACCTTGGCTGCCTGGTCAACTCAAGTCAATGCAATTTATATAGTTTTATTCAGTGCATGCAGGATTAACAGAGTTAATCTATAATCCTCCTATTACTATGTGTAACATATAATTTGTATTGTTATATAAAACAGAAAAGTAAGTAAATTAAAGTGATCTGGTTGTTATATTCATGTCATGTAAGATCAACGGCGCTGCCAAGGTGTCTATTCCCAACGTAATTTTGAGGTGTTAAGTATTATAGCCAATCACAGGGAGTTCTGTTGAAGATAATGACCAATCATATGTGTTTAAGTTACCGGTTGTCCTAAGTAGCGGCGACGGCGACACACAACGATGCTATTTTAGTTTCTATTTTTTTGCAAAGTCGCGGCTGGAGCAACAACACAAAGTATGGCAATGATAATCTCAGGTAATGTTTATGTGTTTATTTAATGTTAAAAGTGTGTAACGTGACTTTTGAAAATCATTCAGTGCTCCCAGCTTTGTAAGTAACAATGGATAATTCACCTCAGATCTTGAAATTAAACAAATGGAAGCAAGAACGTTCAAAGTTTGTATTTTAGGACAAAGATTGTTTCAGTATCTCAGTGTGTATTTTTAACAATGTTTACATTTTGTAATATTTGTGAATTTGATTATGTAGTAATCCATTTCCTTGCGAAGATTAATCTCAAATGCCTCGAAAGCCCGTCCACACTGTGTTCTGATTGGCTGTGGTTTTTGATTGATTGACTTTTAGTTTTACAAATGAGGACAATATTTGTAGAATGAACAAAAAAGTTTTTGTTATCATATTAAAAATAACACTTAAATTGGATAATATTCAGACTTTTGAGCTTTGAAGTGCTGGAAAAAGTTGTTCACACTTTGTGTGAAGAAAGTGGGACTGTCACGTTGAGGGAGTAAGATTGGATGGCGTCATCAGGGTCTGCCATACCCTGGCTTTTGGTGAAATGATGCCACTGCAGTGAATCAATGATGATTTTTAAGTTTGGTGACATGAGGGTTCGAAGGGGCTGGGGAGAAGAGAGGGTTTCTGAAACATCTAAGACACGTATAGTGGTGAGAGATGAAAACACATGAAATCTGTGACTATCATTGTAAATGGTGGAGATGTTTACCCAATAATGCTCAGGACAAAGGCCACACCCTGGAATAAAACACGAATCACAAACCTCACCCTGACAAGAGGACAGGTTAAACATGATATGACCCAGAGGAAAGCAAGGCCAGGTCAGTAAAACCCCCATAAAACCCTGGTCAAAGAATGACAGTGATAAATGTACATAGACACACTATCAGTCAAAAGTTTTGGGTTTGGTACAAATGTTTAGTAATAAAATCTCTTCTGCTCACCAAGGCTGCATTTATTTTTTTAAAAATACGGTAAAATAAGTAATATTGTGAAATATTATTACAATGCAAAATAACTTTTCTATTTGAATATATTTTAGAATGTAATTTATTCCTGTGATGATAAAGCTGTATTTTCAGCATCATTACTCCAGTCTTCAGTGTCACATGATGTTTCAGAAATCAATTTACTGCTCAAGAAACATTTCTTATTGTTATCAATGTTGAAAACAGTTTTGCTGATTAATATTCTTTTTTTTTTTTTAAACATGATATATTTTTTTCAGGATTCTTTGATGAATAAAGTTCAAAAGAACAGCATCTTTTGTAGCATTATAAATGTCTTTACTGACACTTTTAATCAATTTAATGCATTCTTGCTAAATAAATTTATAAAAAAAAAAAATCTGAATGTTGAACCCTATACTTCTGAATTGTAGTTAATGCATCCTTTTACAACATGCCATTTTACATGTATTTGTTCACAACATTTTGGTTGTCAGATACAAAAAAATGCTGTAGGCCCTACATACCTAATATTTTCCATTTAGTTGGAGTATGTTTGTATACTAAACACAACAAAAACAGCACCATCATCTTTTGCCATCAGAATAGGGCTAAAAGTACTGATATGATAAATCTGATAAACTTAACACAAAAGATCAAGCTATATTTAAGCACAATAGCATTTCAACCCCTCCATTTTATGAACAAAATCAGCATTCATAATTTGGGAATCGTGCATTCACACATGCACAACACAGTTGCCGTGGCAACCAGACACTTACTATGGCGGTGCTCCAGATCCACTTAGAAGTACTCAGACTCAAGGCATTGAAACGCTCTGAATCAAACAGGACCATTTGTCTTCAGGCCTTATTCTCAGAACGGTACACGCTGAACCTGCCACTCCAACAATTGTGTTCCTCGGCTTGCAGCATTCCTGCGTTTTGCTATCGTCACTCAACTGAGTGTCAAATTCACCTACATTTTCAGCCTGACTTTAATCTATTGGAAAGACAAACATCGGAGAAAGCTACTTCATACTACAAGGAAATTCCATTTAAAAATAAACAAAACAGGAAGTTTTCAGAATATAAATGTCATCTATTTTTTTGGTTGCTAGGAAGACTGAGATGTTATTTACAAGCGGATTGTTTTGGCTCAGACAGCATGTTGTTCTGGAAGGTTTGCTGTAGTAAGTACAAACAGAGGTCACTCGTGATATGGGAAGGGTCTATATCAGAGAAAGACAGAGGTTTCTAGTTCTACAGGTTATAGAGGGAATACCAAGGACTTCTATAATGGTGCTGGAGCATGAGCATATGTGGACCAGATGTCTCTGCTTCTGTCTGGAAAATGCTGAATGCATGCTGGAAGAGGAGGAGGGATCCAGCCACAAATACTTTACACTCTGGAGCCAAAAGTGGTTCCCTCACTCATACACATTCTTTCAGTCTCATTCCTCCGCTGCCTCTTATTCTTTACATTTCCCTTCCAACAGACCAAACCCTGCTGTTAACCTTTGACCTACTCTCAATGTATACACTCTCTTATCATTTGCTCTACAACCAATAATGCAAGAACAACTGCATAAGCCAAACTGTGCAGTGGATATAGTCAGTGGGCAACTAGTATATATATACACACATATATATATATATATACACACAGTACAGTCCAAAAGTTTGGAACCACTAAGATTTTTAATGTTTTTAAAAGAAGTTTCGTTTGCTCACCAAGGCTACATTTATTTAATTAAAAATACAGTAAAAAAACAGTAATATTGTGAAATATTATTACAATTTAAAATAACTGTGTACTATTTAAATATATTTGACAAAGTAATTCATTCCTGTGATGCAAAGCTGAATTTTCAGCATCGTTACTCCAGTCTTCAGTGTCACATGATCCTTCAGAAATCATTCTAATATGCTGATCTTGCTGCTCAATAAACATTTATGATTATTTTCAATGTTGAAAACAGTTGTGTACTTTTTTTTTTTTTTCAGGATTCCTTGATGTATAGAAAGTTCAAAAGAACAGCATTTATCTGAAATACAAAGCTTCTGTAGCATTATACACTACCGTTCAAAAGTTTGGGGTCAGTAAGAATTTTTATTTTTATTTTTTTGAAAAGAAATTAAAGAAATGAATACTTTTATTCAGCAAGGATGCATTAAATCAATCAAAAGTGGCAGTAAAGACATTTACAATGTTACAAAAGATTAGATTTCAGATAAACACTGTTCTTTTGAACTTTCTATTCATCAAATAATCCTGAAAAAAAATATTGTACACAAATATTTTGTACAATTGTACACATTAAATGTTTCTTGAGCAGCAGATCAGCATATTAGAATGATTTCTGAAGGATCATGTGACACTGAAGACTGGAGTAATGATGCTGAAAATTCAGCTTTGCCATCACAGGAATAAATTACTTTGTGAAATATATTCAAATAGTACACAGTTATTTTAAATTGTAATAATATTTCACAATATTAATGTTTTTTACTATATTTTTAATTAAATAAATGTAGCCTTGGTGAGCAGACGAAACTTCTTTGGTTCCAAACTTTTGGACTGTACTGTATATGTATATGTATATATATATATATATATATATATATATATATATATATATATATATATATATATATATATATATATATATATATATATATATATATATATATATATATAATGATGATGGTTTACAGAGGACTCATATTAAATCAAAATACTGTTACATAGTGTTGGGTAAAGTTGCTTTAAAAAAAATGCTTTAAAATATTACTTTTTTTAAAAATTAACTAATTGTGTTACTTAGTTACTTTTTTAAAAAAGTAATGCACTATGTTACTTTTGCATTACTTTTTCTCATCTCGGCTGGACTTGGTTCAGTTGGTTGGTTGTTTTTAAATAACAAAAAACAAAAGTTCTATTTTTGGCAAATGTCAAGGCCCTTTCACGGCAAAATCAAAATGACGCAGGAGAAGAAACCCTTACGTCAGCAATAAAAAAAATAAAAAAAAAAAGAAAAACGTTATGTCATTTTTGCTTATTAGCATGGTTGAATCGGATCATCGAAAATCATCAGCATAGACAATAAAGTGAGATTAATTACATAATTATGTATTTTTTTTCTTATTATTGCAGGTTTTTTATTATTGCACTGTTTTTAATCATTTTGAGGAATACTGAATCTGTTTTGTGCAAGTGAGATGAGTAAATGCTCACATTTAGTCTAGATCTACAACAAGCATATCATGTTTACACTGTGCACACAATGCCTCTGATCCTCACTCACGATTTCTCAACATGGGCACAGGAGAGCTGTCAGTCAATACATGGGAACACAAAGTAACTTGCTTTACTTATTTGAAAAATACGTATTATTTTGTTGTAAATCTAATGCAGCTTCAAAGGGCTCTACACGATCCCAGCCGAAGAACAAACGTCTTATCTAGAGAAACAATCATTTTCAAAAAAAAAAAAAAAAAAAAAAAAATGTATATACATTTTTAACCACAAATGCTCTTCTTGCACTAGCTCTGCGATCCGCCATTACGTAATCACATTGGAATGGTCAAGTGTGATATAGGTGAATGTGCATATCCAATGTCTACAAAGCAAACGTGCAAAGACTAAGCCAAATGCCCTTTACAAAAAAGGTAAAACAACAGTGTCTGACAATTTTGAAGTTGGAGGAGAAAATTAGATGACTTTTTTTCGCCCTACCGCGGTACTTCCGCCTACGTCAAACGTGACCTTTCAACGCAATGCATGGCACATCGCAGAGCTAGTGCAAGACAAGCATTTGCGGTTAAAAAGTATAAACTTTTTTTTTTTCTTTTTTTTTTTAGAAAATGACCGATCGTTTCGCCAGACAAGACCTTATTCCTCGGCTGGGATCATGCAGAGCCCTTTGAAGCTGCAATTTGGACCTTCAACCAGTCAGTAACTGTTGAAGTCCACTATATGGAGAAAAATCCTGGAAAGTTTCCTCAAAAACCTTAAATTCTTTCCGACAGAAGAAAGAAAGACATGAAAATCTTGGATGACAAGGGGGTGAGTAAATTATCAGGAAATTTTAATTCTGAAGTTAACTAATTCTTTAATGAATCCCTGTATAATCAAGTTAGTTTCAGGTTCATTGTTTACCCAAGACACCTAAAATATAGCTAAAGTCTTAACATTTCAGACTTCAAAGATGTCTGTCTGAATGGTCATTGCTGTAGTGGTGGTAATTAGCTGCTAAAAAAAAAAAAAAAAAGAATAAAAAAATTTTTTTTTACCTGACTTTACCAAATCGACTGTTTGGTTGAACCATTCCTACTATGCAGTTCCATTACAACTGCATCACAGTCAGGTAAGCTACATAATTTTTTTTTGTTAATTTACACTGAAAACAAATTTTAATGTCAGGCATGTGTGGGCCCTTTTCTTACTACAGTTGACTTGTTTACCACTCATGGTACTGACAGCTTTTTCCAAAGTACAGCAGCTTGAACCAGTCAGGGAAAGCCGCAGGTTTAACACAGCAGAGCTGGATTATCAGGTTCTACAGAAAGTGCAGAGGGCTGTAATTGAGTTTCCTGGCATGACACTCGACTGCATCATTTAGCTATTGAGTAAAATCTGTCACTGAGCAAATACAATCACCTCAGGCTTCTGAGTAAAGGTGAACTAACAATCACCCTTGACTCCGCCAAACCGTCGGACTCCCCCCGCAGCGTTTTGTATTTTTCCACTGATTCTACCTCAGCATGAATGGTATGAATGAGAACTAATACAAACTGATCATCTCAGCCTCCTCTGAGACCTGCAGGCTTTAATTAGCAAACTCAATTGTGCTAAATGAATGGGGGATGAGAGACATTTGCTCTACAAAGAACCATTTCTGAGAAACTGATTTAAGGAGGTTTGTGGTGAGCCAAATGCCAAAAATGTTATTGGGTTAGTGTGATGCTTTTCACAGAACCACCTCTGGAAACTTTAGCATTTGCAAAAGTAACAGCCAAGCAGTAATACCCACAAACCAACCAAACCATTTTTAAATTTCACAAACCAAACAAACCATTTTTAACTTAAGTAACAGTTCTCTTTTTCCGTTTACTATACTGGTATATGACAACCACCGCAAACGGATGACTCCTTAAGCAATCAGTGTTTCCATACATGGACTTCCTCTTCACCTCAAATCAGGTTCATTCTTATGTACACTACCATTTAAAGGATTAGTCCACTTTTAAATAAACTTTTCCTGATAATTTACTCACCTCCATGTCATCCAAGATGTCCATGTCTTTCTTTCTTCAGTCGAAAAGAAATTAAAGTTTTTGATGAAAACATTCCAGGATTTTTTTTCCATATAATGGACTTCAATGGGCACCAAACAGTTGAAGGTCAAAATTAGTTTCACTGCAACTTCAAATTGTTCAGCACGATCCCAGATGAGAAATAAGGGTCTTATCTAGTGAAACCATCACTCATTTTCTGAAAAAAATTCAAAATTATATAAGTTTTAACCTTAAATGCTCATCTTGAACTAGCTCTCTTCTTCTCCTCTATTAGAATTCCAGCAGTGTAGACACTGCTAAGCGTAATACTGCCCTCCACAGGCCAAAGTTTGAACTAACTGTTATATACTATTGAACTAGCATATTGCATATAAAAATTAGTTCAAACTTTGGCCTGTGGAGGGCAGTAATACACTTAGCAGTGTCTACACTGCTTGAATTCTAATAGAGGAGAAGAAGAAGAGAGCTAGTTAAAACTTATATAATTTTCTTTTTTTTTTTTTTCTTTTTTTTTCAGAAAATGAGCGATGGTTTCACTAGATAAGACCCTTATTTCTCATCTGGGATCGTGTTGAACAATTTGAAGCTGCAGTGAAACTAATTTTGACCTTCAACTGTTAGGTGCCCATTGAAGTCCACTATATGGAAAAAAATCCTGGAATGTTTTCATCAAAAACTTTAATTTCTTTTCGACTGAAGAAAGAAAGACATGGACATCTTGGATGACATGGGGGTGAGTAAATTATCAGGAAAAGTTTATTTAAAAGTGGACTAATCCTTTAAGTTTGGGATAACTAAGTTTTTTTTCAAAGAAAAGAATACATTTATTCACTCAAAAGAATCCTGAAAAAATGCATCACAATTTACATTAATTCATTAAGCAGCACAACTGTTTTCAGCAATGATAAGAAATGTTTCATGAGCACCAAATCAGCAAATTAAAATTATTTCTGAAGGATCATGTGACACTGAAGACTGGAGTAACAATGCTGAAAATTCAGCTTTACCATCACAGGAATAAATTACATTTATTCCTGTGTTACTTTAAAAACAGTTACTTTAAAGCTGCAGTCCGCAATTTTTCCTCTTTGTCGCCATCTCTGTTTGAACCCTGCAATTGCAGTCATATGCGAAACAGTTACCTGCACGTGCGTTGTGCCTCGGCACAGCTCGTCAGCGCGGATGAATCTAATGTTTGCTGTCAATCACTATGACGATGTGGATACTGAACTTCAGAATCACAGATTCTACGTCTTGGAAGTATGACCAATATAAGAATTTTCACTGGAAAATATCATCTGAACAAGAAAGTAACATGTTTGCCACTTTCGTTCTGACCAACTGAGGAAAAAAGCATTAGGCTACAATAAATTGCACTGCCAATGATGATTAAATCTAACGATCGCTTAGCTCGGATCATGCCAAACTGTGCAAATTATTATTACTGTTATACTTTGTTCTCAAATCGTTAATGTTAACAACATCAGCATTACTATGACTATGTGTATATTAGCGTTAGCTGTAGATTTCAATTTCTGTATCCACTCCACAGTCCGAAGTCTTTTGCTTTTTGACTACAGGTGAATCTCCAGTTGTCACTGATGATTGTCATTTGGACCTTTCTGGATTACAATCCACCATCAAAATGAGAAGTTTCATTATTTCAGCTGCTGTGAGAAAAGACTTTAAATGATCCGCTACAAGCAGCATCCTCACGTGATAAAACCGACTAGCCTGGACTCCTTCCTTTCTGTTTACGGACGTGACGTAATGACGCACAGAGGAACTGCTGCATGCTCAAATTTCCCGCAGAAATCCACCAGGTCGCTCTTATTACAAAACATTATTACAAGCTTACCATTGTGAATTGAGACAAGATAATTAGATAGTTTTGAACACTGGCTGGTTATGTACTTGCTCAAAAATTGATTTTGGATCATTTTTAACCAAAAAAAGTTACGGACTGCAGCTTTAAGTAACAGGAGTAACAGATGCTCACACCTATCTTGATCACATGATCTAAAACTCCAATGATATTTGAATTCCAAACGGCTTTCCACACACTCCCCATTTGCCTTCGCCAACAATTCACCTGCAGACATTTTGATGAGCTGAAAAGAAGACAAACATAATGTTTTGGCGTGGCATGACAGATGTTCTGTCAAACCCGAACCAGCAACAAAAGAATGCCTTCTTGCTGCATTCCATTCAAACTAAGCACATCTAAAACAAAGCTTCTCTAATAATTACAGTTTGGCTCATGATGTAAACAGTGGGGAAGAATGGGATGGGGTGTAGATGAGAGGGTCTGACAGTTTCTCACACTGCCATTAAGAATCTGGCAGCACGTTCCCTCCAGCCACTTCACTGAATGAAATCTCAAGAAAAGAGGGAACAACAACAACAAAACCACAGAATGAAGCTGGCTACTTTACCAAGTGGTGACGCCATAGAACCCCAAATGAACCAAAGCTCAGAAAACCCCACTGAACTCAATGGAAGTGTTTGGACAGCGTCTTTCCTCGGCACATTGCAACAGAGCAGGACACGCTGGCTGTGATAATCAAAATGGTCTCGCTATTGATTTGTTTATCTATCTTAGCCATTTCAACAGTTGACCTTCAGCTGACCATCGCACCTCACCTTTTTCCAAAACGTATGTCTCAACACACACACGGCAATGACAAGGTGGTCAAACAGGTTGGACTATTTGAAAACACTAGAATCAGGTTGGTGTAGATTTTATTAGATGGGTGAGTAATACAGAAACCACTTTTGGAATGATGTTATTGTTTACCGACAAAATCCCCTTGACATCAAGGGCATATTCTTCGTACGTCGCTAACTCAGTTAGCTGGATTTGACTGATGGCGATTTGGCATGATCTTGGATTGTTCGGTTCTTCGACGCTCATCCTGGACTTGCTGTCATAGCAACAGGTCCGTAAGCTCAAACCTGCTCGGGAGCAGGCTTATTTCATGTAAACAGGATTAGATTGCATCTTTTTAAGCGGAGGTGATGCTTAAAGTCTGTCCCAGCCACTGCTACTTTCCCACAAGAGTACCCTAATGTAAACCAGGGACAATATGATTTAAAAATAAATTTGCAAATAATACTATAATGCCGTGTAGCGTCATTATTCGCTTGGCTGTTTCCTTATAAATGTCTAGAAATTCGTCAAGTTTTTAGTCAGGTGTCTTTTCTCATTCTATGATGTCATTACGTTGCCGTCTTGACTCCAGCCAATCGCTGCATTGCTGATCGTGGTTTCGTGTATCGATACATCTGCCCTTTTTATGGAACACGAGAACACGCAGTAATCTTAGACAACTTAATCCAGATATTTTAATCCAATCTGCAAATTCGTTTGAAAAACCAAATTAGCCAGAGTTCAGTTATCACGATTAGAAGATCTGGCATCTGTCAAATCATCTCAGATGTATTAAGCGAGGTACGAAGAATACGCCCCAAGTCAGTGGCTTTCTTTTAATTCTCATTAATTATTTATTTTTTCCATTATTTTATGACATTCTATTCATGAAAATTAAGCACATTTATCATCCAAATTCTCATAACTGTAATGCAAAAAATAATGAAATTTAATTTAAATTATGACATATTTAGAAATTAAGGTAGTACTTGTTGACCTTTAATTTAAGATGATTAAATTTTTAACCAATTTATTACAATAATCTGAATGTAATGAGAATCACTTTTGAATGGGATTTATTAAAAAAAAAAAAAAAAAAAAAAAAAAAATCAAGGATGACAAAGGTCTGGATGGAAGCATTACAAATGACAATTATGAGGAGAATATGTTTAACTGTCAAAAAAAAAAAAAATATCTTAATGGTCCTAAACATAAGCGTCATTGGCTTTCTCCAAAAATATATAATAATTTGTTTGTACCATTTTTTTTAAGTCTACTCACCACTACATGGTGGAAAAGGAGCTCCCATGAATGGCTGATCTTCTGATTGATAACCATATCAAAGAAATCATATATAAAGTACCCTGAAACACAAAAATGCATATTAACACTGTATTTCTCAAACAGAAAGGAAAGATCATTCAACAGGTTTTTCAACCAACAGATCCCATGACAAAAAAATGTGCTGGTTACCAAGATGTCAGTTCCAGAGGGCTATTTATATCCATCTCCCAATAAGAGGGTCTCCATGGAGACTGCATTTTAGAGCAGATCAACAACAAATGAAGCTCAATATAGGAGACTTCATTAATATAAATGTACTGATTAGCATTTTCAATATACACGCCTGTTTCCTGTTTCCATTTGTTTAGTTCACATTACACTAGTAGCAGTGTTCATTTTTTGAAAACAAGGTGGTGAATTAATTATGAATAATTAATTCATATTTTTAATAGAGAAAATGATAAAATCTATATTTAGGCATATAAGAAACATGCTTTCCTCAGACTTTTGAGCAATACCTTGAAAAGCCACAATTTTAAGGGGCTTTTTATGGGTACATACTATGCAGAGAAAACAGGACTGGGATACATTTTCCGTAATAAATGTAAACATAAAATCTTTTAAGTAAAGGCCCATTCATAAACAGTCATGTGACCTAGGGGGGGTAGCACTGGAGCCTGGGACGGATCATAAAGCCAGCCATTGATTCTGTAACTAAATCTGACATCTCTGCCAACTGTATGTGGGATTCCTAGAAGTATTCAAAATATCTCTGGTATTTGGCATCTTAAATGGGAGTTATCTACTTAATGGTTGAAATAAACATTCCAGTCAACTGTGCAGTGTTTAAAGGATTAGTTCACTCCAGAAATAAAATTTCCTGATAATTTACTCACCCCCATGTCATCCAAGATGTTCATGTCTTTCTCTCTTCTGTCGAAAGGAAATTACTGTTTTTGAGGAAAACATTCCAGGATTTTTCTCCATACAGTGGACTTCAATGGGGACCAACAGGTTAAAGGTCCAAATTGCAGCTTCAAAGGGCTTTAAACGATACCAGACGAGGAATAAGGGTCTTATCTAGTGAAACGATTGGTCATTTTCTAAAAAATAAAATAAAAATTACTTTTTAACCACAAATGCTCATCTTGCACTAGGTCTGCGACGCGTGTCCACGACTTTACGCATTATTTAGTCACGTTGGAAAGGTCACGAGTGACATTGGCGGAAAAGCCTTTGTCATTGTTTTACCTTTTTTTTGAAAAGGGCATTTGACTTAGTCTTTGCACGTTCACTTTGTAAACACTGGGACGGTACTTCTGCCTATGTCACGGATGACCTTTCCAACGTGATTATGTAATGCATGGCGCATCGCAGACCTAGTGAAAGATGAGCATTTGTTGTTAAAAAGTATCTACATTTTTTTGTTGTTGTTGCTGTTTGTTTTTTTTTTAGAAAATGACTGATCATTTCGCTAAATAAGACTCTTATTCCTCGGCTGGTATCATGTAGAGCCCTTTGAAGCTGCACTGAAACTGCAATTTGGACCTTCAACCCATTGGTCCCCATTGAAATCCACTATATGAAGAAAAATCCTGGAGTGTTTTCCTCAAAAAACTTAATTTCTTTTCAACTGAAGACAGAAAGACATGAACATCTTGGATGACATGGGGGTGAGTAAATTATCAGGAAATTTTCATTTTAATTCTGGAGTGAACTAATCCTTTAAGAGTGATGCAAAATAACACAATACACAAATAATAACTAATAATCCAAGGGGAACAGCAACATCCAGTGTTTTCCAGTAAGTTTCATGTCACATTAATCTCATTACTGCAATGCAATGCAAAAAAATGTCATTAATTAATTAGCAAAGAAAATTATATATTATTTAAATGATAAAATATTTATAAATCAATAGTATTATTTGTTGTACCTTTCATTTATGCTGGTTTAAATGAAAATATAGAATCAGAATCACTATTTAGCAATAATGGGAATTTGAAAAAAGAAAAACAGATTAATTAGGAGTCATTAGAATTTGGGGCGATGTGCTTATAGTTGTCAAAAAAAGACCCATATAGCAGTAAGGTCACCTGTCACCAAGTCTAACCCAGTTTCCTCCAATTACACTGGACACTGTTGCACATGACAGGTGCGTTTGTAACACATGGGCATAGGTGTAAGCATGCCCCCTCCGAAGAAACCAGATAAATAACATCTTATAACCCTTTTTAAAAATAATTCTTTATACTTACCGATGGATACCGATACCAGGGCGTGAGAGAAAACGGAGTGCGTTTCTATCAAATCCTCAGCCATCTGGGGATGCATGCAAAAACTACAAATACAGACGAATTATAATCAAGGCATGGCGTTTAAATGAAAGTGCACCAAATTTGTGAAAGATGTTGGGTAATAATGAACAACGTTCATATAATCAAGTGATATGAACCACATGTGTCAGCCTATCAAATGGCAAAGTGTCTGTTTAACCACATCCGTTAAACAAAGAGGTTTGCAGCCGAAAAGATCTTACTTTTGGATAAAATTCTCAAACATCTGATAAAGGCATCAAACAGATGGTGCATACGGGAGTATGGGTGTGTATTCCCCATGCACATGTGGGGGAATTCTGGCACTCACCATAGCACGGACCACACTCCAGTTATGAGGCTGTGTACGAAAGACGTGGAGATGTTTTTCCATTTCCAAGCGTTCCTCTGAGCTGTCTCGGGGATGGGAAGTTTGCCGATTCCACAGTTTACTAATTTGAAAAAGCCCACCGAGGATCCAATGGCAAAATCACTGAATTCAACTCCATATTTTAAGCGCGCGCTTCTGTCTTCTTGTCACTACCCGAGACTCTCGCGCGCGTCTAGACCTTTCCGAGATAAACCCGTTACGCTTTATCTGTTATTTCATCAAAAAGACATCCCGACTGTTTGTCTCTATTTCATTTTCACTTTCTGTAATCCAAACATATGCGACTATGTCGTTTCTTTTGGCAGAGCCCTCGTATAATTCAAATTTATCGATACTATCTTTGTTAATTTAAAAACAAAACAAAGCTTTTTGTCTTAGTGCTCAGTTTGTTCGGTCCGATGTAAAGCTAAGAAGACACTGATTTCTCAGTTGCGATTGAAGATGAAATAGTATCTAATGCATGCGTTACAAAATCCTGACGCTTGTGTAACTTTTTGCTTTTACAATTACCAAACAAGAGACTCCCCGCCCAATCATCGTGAGGCGCGGTTGAGCAAATAAGCGTCTCGGGCGTGTGTTTCTCTTACCTCTAATCCCGCCCCTTCGTGTCACAGTGGAATTATGGGAGATGTAGTATATGTAAGGCTTTCGTAACTTGCAATTTAAAGGGATAGTTCACCCAAAGATAATATTTTTGTCATCACTTAAAAAAAATAAGTCATTGGTTACCGTCAACTGTCTGGTTAGGCCACCAATATTCTTTAAATTATCTTCTTTTGTGTTCAGTAGAAGAAAGAAATTCATACAGGTTCAGAACAAATTGATGGTGAGTAAGTGATGACAAATTTTTAATTTTGGGGGTGAACTATCCCTTTAAAGGGTTAGTTCATCCAAAAATGAAAATAATGTCATCGATTACTCATCCTCATGTTGTTCCACACCCGTAAGACTTTCGTTCATCTTCGGAACACAAATTAAGATATTTTTGATAAAATCCGATGACTCTGTGAGGCCTCCATTGACAGCAATAACACTCCCTTTTTCAATATCTAGAAAGCTACTAAAGACATATTTAAAACAGTTCATGTGACTACAGTGGTTCAACTAAAGTGACGAGAATACTTTTTGTGTACCAAAAATAACAAAATAGCAACTTTATTTCACAACTATTTAGAGATGGGCGATTTCAAAATGATGCTTCATGAAGCTTCGAAGCTTTACGAATCATTTGTTTCAAATCAGTGGTTCAGAGCGCCAAAATCACGATTTCAGTAAACGAGGCCTTTGACGAGGCTTCGTTAAGTCATAAGGTGACTTTGGCAGTGTTTTGAAATCACCCATCACTAGATATTGTGGAATAAAGTCACAATTTTGTTTTTTTTGGCGCACAAAAAGTGTTCTCGTCGCTTTATAATATTAAAGTTGAACCACTGTAGTCACATGAACTGTTTTAAATATGTCTTTAGTAGCTTTCTGGGCATTGAAAAAGGGAGTGTTATTGCTGACAATACAGGCCTCACTGAGCCATTAATATGTGTCCCGAAGATGAACGAAGGTCTAACAGGTGTGGAACGACATGAGGGTGAGTAATGAATGACATAATTTTCATTTTTGGGTGAACTAACCCAAGGAAGAAAAGAAAGTGGTTGGAGTCTTCAGCTGACAGACACTCAGATTTGATCTTGCGCCACAAAGCTTCTCCAGCCTCATCATTATCTGTCTGAAAAATTTATTTTATTCAAAAAAATGTTTTCCCATGGCTTTTATTTGTTATAGCATATTTGGCCTATTTAAACTTTTGACGGTTAGGCTACATTAAAATTACGTGTATGCTATATATGCAGTTTTAATAATAATAATGATAATAATAGGTAAATTCATTTTATACCAATGGATTTTCATTGAAAAATTGTAGACCTATATATAGTTCTTCATCTAAATCCTTGCTGAAGGCCTATATTAAATGTTTAAAATGTCATTTCCACCAGAAAGTGATTTGAGATGTGGTGGGCATAGAATTTCATAATTCATCAATAGATGTCTGTCCACTGGACATACACTGTTGAACACAGTTAACAAACTGAAGGAAGTATAGAGTCAGAAAAGTGTGTTTCAATTAGTTTAATTTCTGAAAATCCACATGGCCAGAAGCACAGCAGGTGTTTTTCGTGGTCTAATTGGTGGCGTCGAGCGCCATCTTGTGGTTCTTTTTTATGTAAGCTGTGCTGTAGCTGTTTCACAACACTTGAGTGGTCATTACATGTGACTGAAACCATTAACAATTTAGATACAGAGTCAATGGACCAAAAGGAAAGTTAAAAAAAAGAGAGAGAATAAAGAAAATGCTGTCATTATTTACTCGCTCTACATACAATAACTTTCTTTCTTCTGTTGAACATACAGGAAGATATTTCGAGAAATGTCTGTTTTTTTCCACATAACGGAAGCCAATGGTTACCAAAACTGTTTGGTTATTAACATTCTTTAAAATATTTGTGTGTGTGTGTGTGTGTGTTTGTGTGTGTGTAATAAATGATGATAGAATCTTCATTTTTGGGTGAACTGTCCCTTTAAGAAGCAATCAGGCTTTTCTCTTAGGGAATATAGGACTACTGTATGAAAAACAAATTAGGCATCACTTAGTAGGCTATACTTTTTTCAGTACATATTCAATAATTCTGTAGATGAAACTGTTCAATGCAAACATTTTTTTTTTTTTAAATTGAACAATTAGTCATGTGCAAATAACACGGCAATATCAGTACATCTTTGCATTAGAATATACAGAACAGGTGCATGAAATAAATACAAATACAATTAAAAAAAATGAAATGAAATTTTCAATGCAAAAATTTAATGAGTCGTAGAGGAAAGACATTTAAAGAAATATGAGGATATAGTTAAAAAAAAAACATAAAAGTAAATAATAAAAACATTATATAAGACTAACATCAATTGAAAGAAGCCTTTTGTATTTCGAACAAAGTAAAAGATACATTTTACAATCCTTTACAGAATTTACCCATGCAATGTAACTATCAAAATTCATGGCCATTGACAGCAAGTAACCAAGCCCACATGAAGAAGCATTGGCTGCCAAATACTGTATTCACAATGCAATGTAACTTTATACAATGTAATGCCCCTACTAAATATATGGAACTTGAATTTGCTTTTCATAACAACACATAATGTCCAAAATGCACACCTGAAACAGAAAACAGAAGTTATTTAAGCCTATTACAGAAGCAGCTCATTAGCTTCTCACACACATTTTGATGTGACCGCCGCGTGCGCTGATTGGCCGACAGCCTCGCTCTGCTGTGTCACGATGAGGTGAGGTGGATTTAACTACTTTACTCTGAATGGACTACAGAGAAACCAGCAACAGGTAGCCGTTTGAGAACCGGAGAATTTCGACCAGACAGGTAAGAATTGAGGAAAATGATAAAGTACAGTGCGAGGACGAGAGCAGAGATGCTTAGCAACATGAGCCGATAGTACAAATATTGATCGTGTTGTCCTGCGTTACAATCCATCTCAGTTTAGGGTGTGTTGTTTCAGTATTCCACGAAGCCAGTGAGAGCTGGCAACGCGCTTTCCTTATAAAAAATGAATAACTTTTTTACTTATGCTTTTGTACACTCTCTTGTGTAATCTAGTTACCATCGCTACCTATCCCTAATAATGTATCTTGTGTTACAGATAATTAGTGAATACGGTTCACTTGCAAGTTCAAGTCTCTTCCTCCATCCTTTGAAGGTAAACTGCAGTGGAAGCTGATTGACCAGAAGTGCTTTGCTGTATAAAGGTAGTAGGACATACAGTATAGTGATGTTTGAAATGCACCGGTTGTTGCATTACTAGTTGTTATTTCTTCAGCTGAAAAACCAACAATGGAGACAAAGCAGTGTGAAGAGATCACGGAGATGGTGTGTTTAGAGTCAGATCTGCAGGATGGACAGTAAGAAGTGACTTTTAGATTACATTTGTATATAATTTGTAGACAATAAATAGGATATTGTAAGTGTTTGTTTAATTTTATTACTAATGTTATAGTGTATTTACTATCATATTTATTATAAATACATTGGCGATCAAAAGTTTGGAATATTTTTTTTTTTTTTTTTTTATGTTTTTGAAAGAAGTCTCTTATGCTCACCAAGGGAGCATCTATTTTTTTAAAATATAGTAATGCAGTAATATTGTGAAATTTTATTAAAATTTTAAATAAATGTTTTCTGTTTTAATATATTTTAAAATGTAATTTATTCCTGCTATGGCAAACCTGAATTATCAGCAGCCATTACTCCAGTCTTCATGATCCTTCAGAAATTCATGGCCACTAAAAATAGAAAACAGTTATAATAGTTAGGGATGCACGAAATATTAGCCACCATATCAGCATTGGCTGATATACACTATATTGCCAAAAGTATTGGGACACCCCTCCAAATTATTGAATTCAGGTGTTCCAATCACTTCCATGGCCACAGGTGTATAAAATCAAGCACCTAGGGTTGCAGACTGCTTCTACAAACATTTATGAAAGGTCGCTCTCAGGATCTCATTGAAGTCAAGTGTGGTACCGTGATAGGTTGACACCTGTGCAATAAGTCCATTCGTGAAATTTCCTCACTACTAAATATTCCACTGTCAACTGTTAGTGGTATCATAACAAAGTGGAAGCAATTGGGAACAACAGCAACTCAGCCACGAAGTGGTAGGCCACGTAAAATCACAGAGCGGGGTCAGTGCTTGCTGAGGTGCACAGTGCGCAGAAGTCGCCAACTTTCTGCAGAGTCAATAGCTACAGACCTCCAAACTTCATGTGGCCTTCAGATTAGCTCAAGAACAGTGTGTAGAGAGCTTCATGGAATGGGTTTCCATGGCCGAGCAGCTGCATCCAAACCTTTCATCACCAAGTGCAATGCAAAGCGTCAGATGCAGTGGTGTAAAGCACACCGCCACTGGATTCTAGAGCAGTGGAGACGTGTTCTCTGGAGTGACGAATCACACTTCTCTGTCTGGAAATCCGATGGACGAGTCTAGGTGTGGTGGTTGCCAGGAGAATGGTACTTGCCTGACTGCATTGTGTAAAGTGGGGATTATGGTGTGAGGTTGTTTTTCAGGGGTTGGGCTTGACCCTTTAGTTCCAGTGAAAGGAACTCTTAATGCTTCAGCATACCAAGACATTTTGGACAATTTCATGCTCCCAGCCTCATGGGAATGGTTTGGGTATGGCCCCTTCCTGTTCCAACATGACTGCGCACCAGTGGACAAAGCAAGGTCCATAAAAACATGGATGAGTGAGTTTGTGTGTTGGTGTGAAGGAACTTGACTGGCCTGCAGAGTCCTGACCTCAACCCGATAGAAGACCTTTGGGATGAATTAGAGCGGAGACTGCGAGCCAGGCCTTCTTGTCCAACATCAGTGCCTGACCTCACAAATGCGCTTCTAGAAGAATGGTCAAAAATTCCCATAAACACACTCCTAAACCTTGTGGAAAGCCTTCCCAGAAGAATTGAGGCTGTTTTAGCTGCAAAGGGTGGGCCAACTCCATATTAAACCCTACGGATTAAGAATGGGATGTCATTAAAGTTCATGTGCACGCAAAGGCAGGCGTCCCAAAACTTTTGGCAATATAGTTTATGTTCGTTTTTAATGTTATCGGCCAGATAAGAAAATTTGGCTGATATATTAAAGCCGATAAATAATGGATTATTTCCTTCAGCTCAGACACTTCAGATGCACACTGTCCACCATGCTGGTTTTGAATTGCTCGAAATATGATTGAAATCACTTCAAAAAGGAAAATACAGTTAAGTGCAACATGTGCAGCTCAAGTCTGTTATATAAGATACGTAAAATTATAATGAGAATTATAATGAGAACATTGTAATTGTGTGCTTAGGACATGGCTTTTAATGGTGAAACTTTTGTTTTTGTAATCAGGCTTTCAAAAATTATAAATTAAAAAAATTTATTTAGATTTATTGAAATAGCCAGTATATCAGTTATCGGCTTTCAAATATAAAGAATTATCGGTATCTGAAATTTTCAAATCGGTTCATCCCTAATAATAGTAGTTGTAATATAACATAATGTTAATGTTTTTACTGTATTTTTGATCGAATAATTTCAGCCCCCCAAAAATGAAAAAATCATAATTATTCCACATTTTTGACCACCAATAATTGCATTCATTCATTCATTCTGGCACCATGTCCCCCGTGTTCGTCCTACAGAATGAAGGAGGTTGAGGTGGACCAGCATAAAATCCTGTTGGTACGCAATAAGGGAGAATTTGCTGCTGTGGGTGGTCTGTGCACTCATTATGGCGCCCCACTTATCAAAGGTAGGGTTTGTTCTGATAATCACACAGGCTGACACAATCTGAGCAATAAATAACCCTGTCCTGTGTTTACTTAGCACTGTAAATACAATGAAAACAGGTTTTGCTTTGTTTTTTTATTCAGCATTCTATCCTTTACCTTTGTCATTCTTAACTCTGACCTATATCCGGTTACATTGCCTTTGTTTCTTTCAAGTCTACTGTGACATTGTGTTTCCAACAATCACAATTCATGCTTGTAGGTGCATTGGTTGGAGATCGAGTTCGGTGCCCATTTCATGGAGCATGTTTCAATACTAAAACTGGAGATATTGAAGAATTTCCTGGGCTGGATTCACTGCCAACGTTCAAAGTATGATTACATACTGCAGGATGACACTTAAAGGTGCCCTAGAATTAAAAATTGAATTTACCTTGGCATAGTTGAATAACAAGAGTTCAGTACATGGAAATGACATACAGTGAGTCTCAAACTCCATTGTTTCCTAATTCTTGTATAAATCTCATTTGTTTAAAAGACCTCAGAAGAACATGCGAATCTCAACATAACACCGACTGTTACGCAACAGTCGGGATCATTAATATGTATGACCCCAATATTTGCATATGCCAGCTCATGTTCAAGCCATTAGACAAGCCAGTATTAACGTCTGGATCTGTGCAGAGCTGAATCATCAGACTAGGTATGCAAGCAAAGGACAATAGTGAAAAATGGCAGATGGAGCAATAATAACTGACATGATCCATGATATCATGATATTTTTAGTGATATTTGTAAATTGTCTTTCTAAATGTTTCGTTAACATGTTGCTAATGTACTGTTAAATGTGGTTAAAGTTCCCATCGTTTCTTACTGTATTCACGGAGACAAGACTGTCGTTATTTTCATTTTTAAACACTTGTAGTCTGTATAATGCATAAACACAACTTCATTCTTTATAAATCTCTCCAACTGTGTGCAATGTTAGCTTTAGCCACGGAGCATAGCCTCAAACTCATTCAGAATCAAATGTAAACATCCAAATAAATACTATACTTACGCGATTAGACATGCTGCATGACGAACATTTTGTAAAGATCTTTTTTTGGGGGTTATATTAGCTGTGTGAACTTTGTTTATGCTGTTTAAGGCACTCAGGGGGTGGGGAGCAGGAGAATTTAAAGGTGCCGCAGCCTGAAACGGCGCATATTTAATGATGCCCCAAAATAGGCAGTTAAAAAATGAATTTAAAAAAATCTATGGGGTATTTTGAGCTGAAACTTCACAGACACATTAAGGGGACACCTTAGACTTATATTACATCTTTTAAAAAGACGTTCTATGGCACCTTTAAGAAATCAAGCATTTTTGTTACATCATATGCCTGTTACAAATTATGTCACATGCAGTTTCCCATACAGTATATTTTGAATTAAACCATTATCTATTTTTTACTTGTCCTGTCCTGTCCTGTTAAGGTCAAAGTTGAAGGTGGTAAAGTTTATGTCACCACTGATAAAAAGGTTAGTCATGTACATTACAATTTTCATCAAGATTAATTGTTTTTGAGGAGCATTTCTTGAAATGTTATGTATTTTGCACTTTTTAGAAACTGAATAAGCGTGTTAAGAAAATGTGCGGTAGAGTGCCTGGAGTCAGTCACACGGTTGTTCTGATTGGAGGAGGTGAGTAATACATACATCATCTAGACAAACCTTTATACATTTATAATGCTTATTTCACTTACTTGCTTATTTTATATTTCACCTCATCCACGCCCCCTAGAGGGTTTTGTGTCGTACTGCAGGGGGTCAGCCAAATAATGCAAATATGTTTAACAAAAAACAAAGCCAAAATTGAGAAGCTGAAGTTCAGCTAAATGTTTCATTGTCTCTCCATCAAATAAATATATTTAAATATATATATTTAAGTCTATCCACCATAGCCTTAAAAATCTGTCATCGTGGGAAATGCAACATTTGTGTGTTTGTGTTTTCACAGGTCCAGCTTCATTGCAATGTGCAGAAACCCTTCGTCAGAATGATTATGGAGGGAGAATTATAATGGTTACGAAAGATGAGCAGCTGCCTCTGGATAAGACCAAGCTTAGCAAGGTTGGAATGGACCATAGATGAAACAAAACCAGATTATATGATTTTATTGTCTCCCCATCGTCTTATTGAATTGATAAACCACAGTATTTTCTTGTTTACTGTTTATGAAGATGTTGTGTGTTCATGGTCTCTTGTAGGCAATGAATATTGAAATTGAAAAGGTGTTGCTACGACAGAGTGATTTCCTTCAACACCATGGAATTGAAGTGTGGACTAAAAAAGAGGTGGGTTTCATTTATATCTTTCATTTATTTTCACATGCATTGTATTTATTTGTGGACATTAACAATAATTGTCCCTCAAAGGTAAAGTCTGTTGACACAGAGGCTAAAACATTGACTTTCAAGGATGGCACTGTCCAACATTACGACCAGCTTTTGATTTCTACAGGTGGCAGGTTAGATCATAACTTGTGCTAAATATTAAATCAATGTCTCATAAAAAGACCATATATAATGATAGACATATGGATCTTTTATCTGAATGCAACATCTGATGGTGACTTATGTACTTCTGTCTTAAGAGCCAGACCTCTGCAGTGTCCTGGTGCTGAACTAGAAAACGTGAAATTGCTGCAGAGCTATAAGGATGCCACAGAAATTCATCACATGAGTGCAGGCAACAAGGCCGTCGTCGTTGGAACTTCATTCATAGGTATACAGAAATAAATTGGAAAGTAGTATTATTTCACAAACACTAGGGCTGTGTCCGAAAGCTTAGGCAGCTGACTTGTTGCCTCGTTGCCCAATCAGGCAGTGACTTTGCAGGCAGCGTTTGTGCATGAAGGTACCTCAGGAAACTTATTTCAGACCATCTTCTGAGGCTGTGTAGCGGTTTAATGATGAGAGAGAGCTTTGGTGATAACAAACCGAATATTTAATTACTACAATACTAACTTCCCACTGGAAATGATATCTAAAGTGGAAAAAATGTAAAAAAAAATGTACATTTACACACAAACTGACCACCATCTGCAAAATTTCAGATGCCATTTTTAATTTTTAGCTCAACTGTCATGCATTGCAACGCACAGGATAGTGGGATGTCAAAGGCAGCGAAGGATACATTTATGCTGCCTTCAGAAATTGATCAGAGGAAGGTATCTCACTAGACCAGATGTGACACAATCATTGGATTTGGACGTGTCTTGTTGCCTTCCTACCTCCGTATGCTGCCTGCAGAAGCAGCATTTTCCAGCTTTCGGACGCAGCCTAAGTTAATGGCAGTATTGCAAATTATGACTTTCAATTATCAATCAGGAATGGAGGTAGCAGCTTATCTGTCTGACAAGGCAGTCAGCGTCAGTGTTATCGGCAGCAGTAAGTTTCCTTTCCAGTCATCATTGGGTCCAGCTATCGGAAAAATGACAATGCAGGTCAGTGAACATTGTGGTATTTTCTTTCATTTTGGGTTTACTGTTATATGCCATCTATCTCAAGTAATTCATCTTCTGTGAAAGATGCTGGAGGAGAAAAACGTAAAGTTCTACACATGTAATGGTGTGGCTGAAATTCGGGGGGAAAATGGAAAGGTACTGTACGTGTAAGAGCATTACTAAACAATCATAGAGCTGATGTCAGTGCATCGTAATATAAATAAAATATCTTAACTTAATTGTTTAGGTCAAGGAAGTTGTTCTGAAAAATGGTGAAGTCCTTCCAGCTGATATTGTAATTGTGGGCATTGGTATGTACAAAAACAGTTTTGTCATAGCAGTTTTGCTGTTGTCACTGAAAGCTGTTTATTTCTAAAAGTTACATCTATATCCCTTTCAAAGGCGTCATTCCCAACTCTGATTTCCTTAAGAGAACATCAGTGGAAATTGATTCACGCAATGCTGTTGTTGTTGACAAGGTAACCGCCTTCATATCACATAGAGCGAACATTTTGGGTTAGTTCACCCAAAATATAAATTTCTGTCATTAATTACTCACCCTCATGTCGTTCAACACCCTTAAGACCTTTGCCAATCTACGGAACACAAATTAAGATATTTTTGATAAAATCTGAGAGTTTTTGTATCCTCCATAGAAAGCAATGAAATTACCACATTCAAGGTCCAGAAAAAGTAGTAAAGACATTGTAAAAATAGTCCACGTGACTACAGTGGTTCAACCTTAATGATATGACGCGACGAGAATACTTTTTGTGTGCAAAAACAAAACAAAATAACGACTTTATTCAACAAATTCGTCTCTACCCTGTCAGTCTCATACGCTGTTTATGTTGCAGAGCTTCTGTGTTCTACGTCAGAATGGCTCAGTATTGACCTGCTCCTGTGTCAGCATCACACACATATGTCATGCTGCTTGCATGTGCAGTGTCGACCAATACTGAGCCGGCATTCGGACATAAACATGAAACATGTCTTTACTACTTTTCTGATCCTTGAATTTCATTTCTTTCTATGGAGGATAAAAAAAACCTCTCGGATTTCATCAAAAATATCTTAATTTGTGTTCCAAAGATGAATGAAGGTCTTACGGGTGTTGAACGACAATTCATGACAGAAATTTAATTTTTGTGTGAACTAACCCTTTAATGAACAAATATAGCAGTATTTATGACATTGTGTTTTTCAGTTCATGAAAACCAACATTCCTGATGTCTTTGCTGCTGGAGATGTGGTGTCTTTTCCACTTCCTTTGCTCGGACATAAGAGAGTCAATATTGGACATTGGCAATTGGCGCAAGCTCACGGTACCACCTGATATAATAATAAGAGTTTGAATGTTCAAAAATACACTTAAAGGGTTAGTTCACCCAAAAATGAAAATAATGTCATTTATTACTTACCCTCATGCCGTTCCACACCCGTAAGACCTTCGTTAATTTTCGGAACGTAAATTAAGATATTTTTGTTGAAATCCGATGGCTCCGTGAGGCCTGCATAGGGAGCAATGACATTTCCTCTCTCAAGATCCATCAAGGTACTAAAAACATATTTAAATCAGTTCATGTGAGTACAGTGATTCAATATTAATATTATAAAGCGATGAGAATATTTTTTTGTGCACAAAAAAAACAAAATAACGACTTATATAGTGATGGCCGATTTCAAAACACTGCTTCAGGAAGCTTCGGAGCACAATGAATCAGTGTATCGAATCTGTTCGGAGCGCCAAAGTCACGTGATTTCAGCAGTTTGGCGGTTTGACATGCAATCCGAATCATGATTTGATACGCTGATTCATAATGCTCCAAAGCTTCATGAAGCAGTGTTTTGAAATCGGCCATCACTAAATAAGTCGTTATTTAGTTTTTTTGGTGCACCAAAAATATTCTTGTTGCTTTATAATATTAATATTGAACCACTGTACTCACATGAACAGATTTAAGTAAGTTTTTAGTACTTTTATGGATCTTGAGAGAGGAAATGTCATTGCTGGCTATGGAGACCTCACTGAGCCATCGGATTTCAACTAAAATATTTTCAACTAAAATATCAAATAAACATTTTTGGGTGAACTAACCCTTAAATCATTTAAAAGTTTGGGATCAGTACATTTTTTTAAAGAAATAATACAGCAAAGACATTTTGTTCTTTTTAACTTTCTATTCATCAAAGAATCCTGAAAAAATTATCATGGTTTCCACAGAAATATTAAGCAGCATAACTGTTTTCAAAATAATAGTAAGAAATGTTTCTTGAGCAGCAAATCAGCATATTAGAACGATTTCTGAAGGATCATGTGACACTGAAGACTGGAGTAATGATGCTGAAAATTCAGCTTTGCCACCACATAAATTGCATTTTAAAATATATTAAAATAGAAGTTATTTTAAAATCATAATAATATTTCACAATATTACTGTTTTTACTGTATTTTTGATCAACTAAATGCAGCTTTGGTGAGAGACTTCTTTCAAAAACATTAAAACATGTTACTCACCCCAAACCTTTGAAGGGTGGTGTTTGTGGTAATGTGTAAAACATGTGGTTGTGGTCTTCCACAGGAAGAATTGCTGGCTTAAGCATGCTGAATCAACAGGTTGCGATTAATACTGTGCCATATTTCTGGACCATGCTGTTGGGGAAAAGTATCCGATATACAGGTGACCATTCCAAGATAAATCTCCATTCTCTGAGCAAATATGATATTTTAATACATGAATAAAGTAATTTTATCTCTTCTTCTATTTATATTCTACTAGGCTATGGAGAAGGATACACTGACATTGTTTTTAAAGGAAGAACTGAAGAAAGAAAATTCTTGGCATTTTATATCAAGTAAGCTGATTTTTGAAGAAGCCTTAAAAGTCCATCAAATCTTTATATCTTAAAAACGAGGATCTCTCTTCATTCATCACTGTTTATATCATAATCCAGAGATGAAGAAGTTGTTGCAGCTGCCAGCTTGAACTTTGACCCTGCTGTCGCGAGGTTGGCAGAAATGTTATTGATGGGGAAGAGGATCACTAAGGCTCAGGCACAGTGAGTATCAATAAGTCAGAAACCCTCAACTCATTGCATCCATATGCCAGAGCAATGAATTGAAAAGCAATTAGTGAATTTATTTGTGTGCATTTCAAATGTGAAACCTGTTTAGAGGATATAATACAGGATTTGCTCTGCTTTCACAGATCTGATGACCTCAGCTGGTTGCAGCTCCCATGAAAGTGCTTTGGCAACACTTCCCTCCATGACTGTATTGATTACAGTTTGTCCATCTATCATTTTATTTGACTGTCTTGCCTATAGCTTATATTCAGTAACAATGTGTGTTTTGTCCTGTGTTTTGTCTTCTATATATATTTTTTTCCATATAAATGTTGTTTTTTTTCTTGGAAGGAAGAAACATTTCTGGTCCAGTTATTCTTAGAAACAGCTGAAGACCAGCTGCAGCACTTGGGTGTACTAAATAATGTCCGATAAGTATTTGTGTCAGTCGGACATTTTATGATACAATAAAATATATGACTTTTTCTTTACTTAAATATTACATACCCAAGTAAAGTTATCATGTCATTTTGATTAGAAATAACACATAAAAATATAAAATTTGTACATTATAAAAATCATGATGTCTATGGAAAATCCCTATAAAACATGGAAACCCAACATGTGTGTGTGCATAATGCACATTAAGCAAATTTTCAAAGCATAGATAATTTTCAAAGATAATTTGTGACCCTGGACGACAAAACCAGTCATAAGGGTCAATTTTTTGAAACTGAGATTTATACATCATCTGAAAACTGAATAAATAGATTTCCATTGATGTATGGTTTGTTAGGATAGGACAATATTTGGTCAAGATATTTGAAAATCTGGAAACTGAGGGTGCAAAAAAATCTAAAATATTGAGAAAATCGCCTTTAAAGCAATGCATATCCACTCACAAAAATACATTTTTGATACATTTTTGGTAGGAAATTTACAAAATATCTTCATGGAACATGATCTTTACTTAATATCCTAGTGGTTTTTGGCATAAAACAAAAATAGATCATTTTAACCCATACAATGTATTGTTTGCTATTGCTACAAATACACCCGTGCGACTTATGACTGGTTTTGTGGTCCAGGGTCACATTTGTTCTTCACTTTCAAAGAATGACATTGCAACATCAAAAAGGACAGATAATGGATATCTTCAGAAAAGCTGTGTAGATAACACCATAAGCATGAGGTGTCACAATTAGTGTTTCTATGTGGATTTAATACACTTGTGTACTAATATTGCTTGGAAAATAAGATAATAATCTTCATTTATCATATTTAATTATTGGATTACTCTTATTGTGCACTTTTTGACCGTAAATATTTTGATTTCTTGTTAATTTCATAATTATTACACTTACAATCAGAGCAGGCTTTTTTTATTAACAAAACAAAGTAATATAAATTACACATACATGAAAATGATCTACTGAAGTGTGACATGATTGCGGTCGCTGTGAGCGCGGCATGCTGGGGCCAGCGCGCAACGGTCAGTTCCCCGGATGAAGCTTCAGCGTGAATATGGCGCAGAGAGCACGAGCAGCGCGCTCGCGAGGGTTTCTGTGAGACTGATACGCGCACTTAGCCCGCTTAAGCTAACTTTACACTAAAGAAACTTCACCGACCATATGAAGTTTATTTTTCAGCGAACACTCTTCTCACTACAGGTAGGACTTTTTAAACGTGATCTGTGTTACAAACGCGAGTTGTTTGTGTGCCATCGCAGTTTGTTTTGTGTGTCAGCCTGTAGTTTCGGTGAGTTTTGTTCGTCGTGCTAATTTAGCTAATTCCTCACTGCTAGCAGTGTAGCTTGGTGTCAAAACATTCATTTAAGTCACAAAAGATACTAACTGGAAAGTAACTGTGTTTCTAATGCCACTGAAGCGTGTATCTGTGTTTATAGTTTTAGATTGAGAATGATTTACAGTAGTTTGCAAATATTGCCATCATTCCAGTCCTTCTTTTCACCCAAGACTCGGACCAAGAGATAGATTTGTGAGCTGCTCCTGAAATGCTATCTGGAAAGGAATGAATTATTCGTTATATCGGTGTCAGAAGGCGCCTATAACTACTTGAAAGTTTGACTGAAGTGTTACTGGTGGAGTTAATAGAGCAGCTAGTGACATAATACAGTAATTAAATAACACAAATGATTCAAATGAATTAGACTTGCTTGTTAATCCCTGAAATAGAGCGATTTTTTTCACGTGTCTGATTGGAAAGTGTGATGCTGACACTGTCCATACAGTAACTAAGCTATTTGTTTGTTTTTACATAAAATATCATATGATTACTGTCAAAGTGTACAGTACATTTATCACCCACCGTTTCTTCCGTATGTAAATTAAAGCAAATTGTGAATATCGAGTCATGTAATGTTTGGTATCGATGGTTTTGAGTGGGGAGTGTATGGCTGCACCTGTAGTATCGTTTCTGGGATGCTTTTCTCAAAAGCACCGTGGTGAGCCAAGTTGATTCTAGAGACCTTTGGTGGTAATGGTTCTGGTTGATTTAGTCTTATGTATCGCATCATGAGAGTAATTGTTTACATCGTTTAAAAGAGAACTTAATTTTCTAAGTGGTGTAAAGCAATTGTTAAATCATTCATCAACATATTCAGAGCAAGTCGGCTTGTTTGACCTTATTATTTTTTAATGTAACAGTTTAGACAAAATAAAACCTGATAATTTTGCGCTTGTTTTTTTTATTTTGTATCATGTCAGGCTTTTATAGACCATATAGTATGATATAGTCATAATATAAAGCTCTCACACCTAAATAAATAAATAATATTCAGAGGCCCAAACTGAGAAAAAACATGCAATTTGGTGCAGATGTTATTTATATCTCCGAAACGATGAATTCTGATAGCTTCCCTTGTAACATAATAGTTAATGAAGTCTTTATAACTGTACAGCAGACTGTGTATAAAATGCATATGAACCCATACTGAAGCTCTACATTTAAAATGTATGTCAAATAGAATGGAATGAATGTGTATATATATATATATATATATATATATATATATATATATATATATATATATATATATATATATATATATATATATATAACAAACTGTATGAGGTGAATCCAGTAATAAATCAAGGAATTGATTTATTGATTTATGCATGAACATGTTGTGTATACACGATGTCCTATTGGTCATTTAAGACTCGCTCATTCATAGTGAAGAGTCTTGAGAAACTGGTTTGTGACTTGAGTAAGAATTTCTTAAGTGTAAAACATATTTTAATAGAATGTCTATTTTTAAATGATATTAGACAATGTTTTTAATTCAGAAAATATATTAATGGACATTTTTAAAATCATCTCTCCTGGAAGAATTTTTATCACAAATTAAATTGAAAGATTCTTTGACATTTATCATTGCCAGGGGCGTAGCAACCGGGGGGGACGGGGGGGACACGTCCCCCGCACTTTTAGAAACTGGTGATTCTGACCCCTGCTATTTTTTTGGATCCAGCGTGAATATTTCCGGCACCGGCAGTGTTCTCTGATTTGTTACTTAGATTTGAGTGAACTAACATTCAGCCAATCACAGAGCGAATCATCTCTTGGGCGCGTCTGCTATGAGCTTCAAATCTCTTGTTGGTGTTGTGAGTTTTCGTTCGTTCATTCGCCGTCTGGGATAAAATGCACCCCAGAAAAAAAGCAAAGGACGATTACATCCTTTTTTCAAACACACACTGTAAGTATGTTACAGTATGTCGTGATGACACGAATCACGCGATAAAGTTTTCATGTTATGATTTAAACTACTGTAACGTCAAAAGACAACAGAACCTGTATGGACCTCGTCACGTCGCGCCGGATTCAGTGTGTTAAATGCTCTCCTACTTGTTGCTTTGTATAAAAGCGTCTGCTAAATGAGACGTAACAAATTATTGGTTTCTGCTGTCTTTTGTTGCCTACGTGCTGCTCGCGGAGTAGAATTATCCTTTCACAATAAATCAAATTTGTTTTGCACCGAATATCTTAAAATACTTTATCAAATTTAAAATATATATTTTTTTATACTTTATGTAAATATTCTACTTTATGTCCTAACTGGTCTGTAGGAAAGGCAGGCTGTGACGTCACTGACAGAGAGAGGGGACAGTTGCTCAACCTCTCCAGAATGTGTACAGGTGAGATTTGTATAAAAAAAAGCAGATTGACTATTTTAAGGCAGTGTTTTCTTAATTGGAACTGTTTGCCAATATTTTAAGGAATTACACATCAATTTAATTCCTTAAAACAAAAGATCAACCATCAATCACCTTTATTTATATAGTGCTTTTAATAATACAGATTGTGTCAAAGCACTGAACAGTATCAAATAGGAGAATAGAGTAATTTATAATGACAAGATTAAACACTGAATTTCCAGTTTAAGGCATTTTATTATTGAATGCAGAGAATATTTTAAATATCATAAAATATCTTTATCTAAATAAAGTATAGATGGTCTCTAGGGCTGTAACGATATGCGATATAAAACCGAAATCGCGATACGCAGGTCCACGAACCTGTATCGCGATGTGAGAAGGCAGAATCGCGACACACCCCTTCCAACTCCCAGAGTTATCCTGTCTCAATCAGCTCTCTAGTTCAGTAAGTGTTTCGCGCACACATTGAATCTTGCAAGCAGGTTTAAACGTTTCTCATGTCAGTCTCTTGCATGGTCGCGTGAGAAAAGTCGTGGCTTTCTTTCACCGCAGTGCCACAGCAACAGCTGTGCTCACAGAAAAGCAAAAGACGCTTGCGATGCTTTGCTTTAAGAAGTTCTGTGGGGCCGTTCACATATTGCGTCTTTTCCGCGTGCAAGTCCGTTATTATTTTCAAATGTAGCCGCGTGGCAGGCGTGCTCATAATGGGATCAACGCGGTCGCGACGCGCATGCAATTCTCAACTTCTCAGAATGCCGCAAGCGCACCGCAGGTCGTGTGACAAGAATCAACCGATCAGCTATGGCCTTTCCGTAACAAAACATCAAAAGCTCAGCCGAACAGCTGATCATAGCTGTACATGGTGGTTTTTATATCTTATCTCCATCAATATATCTCGTAGTAGAACTAATGCAAGGGCTAGAAATCATTTATCCTTTGCAGAAACATCCTGTTCCTCTTGGAGAGCTCAGTTCATGGTTGCATAGCAACGACCGACGCCACGGGAGCGCGAGCGCTTTGGGAAGAAGGAGAAGCGGTGCGGCCGCGCCTTCCACGCGTTTTTAGACGCGATATGTAAACGTCTAAGTTCATGTTAAATTTAACATTTTTTTTCAGTGACAGACAGCCCTATTCAACTGTTAATTTGAATACAGAAGGTTTTTATTAAATTTTTATATTTATTTATTTTATTGAAATGTGATCTTGTATGTACAACAAGGAAAATTATTGAAATTTGTTCATGTTTTTTTAATAAATCTTGTTTGAATTTCAGTTTCATTTTGTTCAAAATATCGTGATACGTATCGTATCGTGAACTCCGTATCGAGATACGTACCGTATCGTGACCTGAGCGTATCGTTACACCCTTAATGGTCTCACATTGGTCTCAAAGTCCTGCAGTATTTTTAAATTTTGAGGATGATTTCACAAAAATAGGTTCCTGTAAGCTATCACGGCATGTTCCCAAAATTGCCACTGGGGTGCTGTAAAATGCCAATTGGTATTCTATTTAGAATTTATTATTATGAACATCAGCTTTGTGTCACATCACCATACAGCTGTCCCCCCCACTTTTAAAATGGCTGCTACGCCCCTGATCATTGCTATTATTGTTATTGTTATTTATGTTTTTGTATACTGATTGCTTCTTAAGATTTTTTTATTATTATTGTAAGCAATGTATTTAAATGATATTGTAATGATTTTTTTTTTTTAATACTGTTAATATTGCCAGGAATATAGTCATCGCTGCTAATATGGCATTAAATCATGAATAAATATAAAATGCATATAAATAAGTTGTCATTCACTTTATATCTCCCAATAATACTTTATGTCCTAGTAAGAACATTTTTTAAATGCTTAGTTTTATGATCAAAGCTCTGTAGTTTTTATTGTGGGGGCAGAACATATAATGCATAACATATAATGCATTTCTCTTGAGCCATATCTAACAATATTTTTATGTTCACTGCATAAAAATCATTAAATATTTCACAATAAGTACCACGACCTGAAGGTAGACATTTTACCATTATAAAAGGATTTGACTTGCTAAAAAGTATTAACTTTCAATCACAGGGCAGAAGGCATGTAGTAGATTGTGTACAACAGGTTTTTCAGCAACGTTTTGATTGTGTTGATAATTTGGAGGCCTTAGAAATTCACATATCAAGTATGATAAAGTAGGCTTTATCGGGTAAATTGTGCTCTTCCCTGACTCATAGTTCAAACAGATATCACTTTTAGTTTTGTTTATCTGTGCTTTCATAATTATGTGTGCAGCATGAAATCTAATTGGAATGCTGCCTTTATCTTTGATGGTGAACTACTATAATGAGGGATAAATCACTCTCACATGTTACTCAATAGGTAATGGGGTTGTCATCCAGTATCTCTTGTACCTTTTTCTTACCTTCCTATGTTTTTGTTGGTTGCAGTTTCACTTTCTTTGCTCCTTTACTTGTTTCCAGCAGCTGTGAGTTTGTCCGGATATGTCTGCTTCGAGGAGGTGTGATGGGAGATTCAGTCAGGGGTGCAGTCTGTACCGGGCACTCCAAACATTCTTTAAATACTTCAGTGCCAGACAGGGTCACTCATAATGTGCAATCTCCCATGCTACTGCTTACTTTAGCCCAGCGTTTGACTTTGTCTTTCAAAAGCAGTGTTTAGTATTTCATGTTTATTATTTAATTTAGAAATGAATGAGCAAAAGTGTGGTGTTAAATGTTGTATTCTGCTTATTCGGTACAGCTTTAAACATTCAGTTTACTCATTGTGTTGCTTATCATTGACATTGACTTGATTTTCAAATGAATCTGATTTTATGATACTGACTCTTCTTCTGGCTCGAGAGGCAGTTTTTCAGTTTCTTGGTCTGCCCCATTGAAATTGCTATCTGGACATTACCTTGTCACAAGTGATTGAAGTTTTTTTTTTTTTTTTTTTTTTTTTTTCCCCCGACCAGTACAGATTTTTTCCAATAGGCATTATTGTTCTATTTCTGCTGCTTTGAGACAGTATTACAAAGGTGGTTTTTCAAAGAATATTTTTCTTTTTCTAGTAGTAACTATTCTGGTATTTGACTGAATTATCTCGAGAAAACACATATACATTACCATTCAAAAGATTCCTGTCTTCTGATTTCATGATAGAAGTCTCTTACACTCACCAAGGCTGCATTTATTTGATCAAAAATAGAGCAAAAACAGTAATATTGTGAAAAATTATTACAATTTAAAACAACTTTTTTATTTTGATTTAGAGGTTTGAATCTCCACGTGCCTTACCGCGTAAAAACTATTATATTCCACAGCTCGATTTTAAAATATAATGTATTCACGTCCATTTTAGTGGCCATTATTCCAGTCTTTAGTGTCACAGGACCCTTCAGAAATCATTCTAATATGCTGATTTGCTGCTCAAGAAAAAAAAATGTATTATCAATGTTGAAAACAGTTGTGCTGCTTAATATTTTTATGGAGACGGATTTTTTTTTTTTCTTTTTTTTTGGTCAGATTTCTTAAACAAAAAGTTGAAGAATCAAAAAGTTCAAACAAATAGCATTTTTGAAAAGGAATCTGTTATAACATTATAAAAGTCTTTTACTTTACCTTTTGATCAATTTAATTCTTCCTTGCTGAATAAAAGTATTAAAAAAAAAAAAAAAATGACTGACCTCAAACCTTTGAATGGTTATGTGTGTGTGTATGTATATATAAAATATATTATGCTATCACCAAAACCTTTTAATAACGTATCAGGTAGCAGCCAATAAAGCCGTATCAGTTCCCATCTCACTTTGGCCCTGTTTCCACCTGGTATTAAGATGCGCTTTGGTCGATCGGATCACAGGTGGACGAGGAAGACACATACCCGTTTAGGTATTTTAATCCGTCTCTTTTGTTCACTTTCAACCACTTCTGTCCTGATTTCTTCGAGAGGAGAGTTTAGGGCAGGTAAATGTAATGGTTTTTTCAGATCTTTTGATCTGTATGGACAAAATAAGTTTGTGCAATTTAAATATGAACACGCCCAGAGATAACAGAAAAACATTCAGAGAGCATTAGCTCTCGTTTCTGCTCTGACAGCTGCAAAACCGGCTGAATGCAGTGAGTGTGTGTTAGAAATCAGGAACGGTGGTGAGAGAACATTGTGCTTGGTATGTTTTTCATCTTCAGCCAACAAAGTTTAAATCCTGTCTGGCTAGCGTGCTTTCCATAATTTATGCATCAGTTCTGTAGGTCTTTTAGTGGCTGTTTGAACACATTCAGCAACATGGGCATCTACACTGTGAAAGCAATCCAGTCATATGCCTTTTCAACTACCTCTGGAAGTGGTCGAAAGTGGACAAGCTCAAAAAGTTTTAGACCCTGTTTACACCTGTATTTAGCGTCGTCCACTTGTGATCTGATCGATAGGCCTGTCACGGTAACTACTTTTTGTTGTGCGATATATTGCCCCAGAAATAATTGCAATATGCAATTTTAAGACCATTTTATACCACTGAATATATAATCATACATAACAGCATAATAATGCAAGTAGGCCTACACGCCTTCAAATGACAATGAACTTAACTCTTAAGAATATTTAGATACTGGAATTGAAGCGTCAAAAAATAATAATGTTGAATAAATAAACCTTTGCTAACAAAAACTGCAAAATAACAAGTAGAAAAAAAAGGCACTTATATGGAGATTTTCCATCAACAAGTTTTTCCCTGACCTTATTTTCTCAGTAAAGTAAGGGTGCACGCTTTTGTCAGATGTCCATATGAACAAAGACACAGATTTAGCAGTCGAATATGGCCTGTTGAGGTATCTATTTTTCTTTTCTGCCATGTTTTAGTGCCCCGTCATGCACGAGATGCTGCGAAAGACGTGAGTCCAACATTCAAACAAAGACGTTTCCATGGAAAAATGGCGCAGTGGAATGCAAAAACGCGTTCTCTATGAAAACGAACTAGACACTTGCGACTGCCACGTCCTGTGTGAAACTAGCTGTGAGCGTGCACCATTTTGCGCTGTCATGTTTATATTTGCACCAGTGGATTGCGGAAACTGATTGCATTTTCACTTATTCTTCCAAACTGTCTGTAGTTGTCAGGAAAACTCTATCGACTCGAATAGTGGATATTTCCGCCTGTCGATGTCAGCTCTGTATGAAGGAGCCAACACGATCACATGAGAATGCTTTCGCCTCGGAGAGCTGACGAGATGACAGAGGCAGCACGATCGGCAAAATGTCGGTGACATTTATTTTTGTGTAAACATAATGGGCAATATATCGCGTCACCAAAAACTGGCAAGGTCATGTCCATATATCGTGCGATAAGTCGATATATCAACTATCGCGACAGGCCTACTAATCGCCCAAAACGCATCTTTACACAATTTACACAATAAGGGCCTTTGTTTGAGCTTTTGGGTGTATGTAGAAAGCTTTGCTGTTGTTTTATATGACAGTGGATAAGAGAGTTCAGTTTTACACTGTAGGAAAGCAACAATATTTTCTAATGTTTTAAAGGTCCGTTCTTCGTGATCCCATGTTTCAAACTTTAGTTAGTGTGTAATGTTGTTGTTGTTGTTAGAGTATAAATAAAATCTGTAAAATTTTAAAGCTCAAAGTTCAATGCCAAGATATTTTATTTAACAGAAGTCGCCTACATCGAACGGCCAGTTTGGACTACATCCCTCTACTTCCTTCTTTAATGACGTCACTAAAACAGTTTTTTGACTAACCTCCGCCCACAGGAATACACAAGAGTTGCGTTTGTAGAGTGTGTTTGTCGCCATGTCGTTCGAAACGCTGTTATTTTCATCCCGCAGTCCAATCACCGGGTCTGATTCCGGCTCAAATTGATAGGGTAAAATTAAAGACATGTTTACAATAACACTGAGCGCGTGCATCTTCACGTTATGGTAAGAGGCGTGACTTTTCCGGGCACGGTGCGCTCAGAGCTGTCGAATCACAACACAGGAACCGCTGGCACAATCAGAACTCGTTACGTATTTCTGAAGGAGGGACTTCATAGAACAAGGAAGTCATCAGTCCATTTTTATGACAGTGGAAACAGCGGTATACAGATAAGTAAATTATGTGAAAAATACTGTGTTTTTTTACACACGAAACATGAACACATGTTATATTGCACACTATAAACACAATCAAAGCTTCAAAAAACCACGAAAAACGGGACCTTTAATATTATAGCATTTTCAACATGCTTAGTATTTCTTTTTGGATAGTATTCCATGGATAAAATGATCAAGGATACTCTGTAACCGAGTTGAATCTGTTGTTGTAGCCTGAGCCTCAATGTAAGTTGTTCAGTAGCGCATTACCTAATTACCCATCAGCTGCAAAGTGATGCCACTGTCCAACTTGCACGTGTGTTTCGGGAGTCACTGCACTGAACACTGTACTGTTGTCTTTGGTGAGATGATGTGTAATCTGTTCCATTAGAAAGCCCTCTATCAAGCTCTGACCTGCAGTCAAGTGCACATAAAGACTTTGTGTGTGTAGCACATGCAAAGCATTGTGGGACATTATCACATTGGAGTTAGGCTACTGCTTTTAGTGTTACACAATGACTAAATAACAAATAACAGTTGTTGGCTGACAAGAAAAGCGCTGTTGTTTTTTGTTGCATTATACATGCATTACCTGGAATATTCAAAAGGAGACTCTGTTTTGTTTCTGATGAATGGCCTGTGGATTTTTTTTTTTTTTAAAAGATCCATGTCTATTCAAAGTGACGACTGAGACCACTAGTTATGTGTGCAAAATTAAGTTTTTGTCTGGAAATTTTGGAAACGAAGTTTGTTTGGGGGGAAACTTTGTCTAAACCAAGCAACATTGCATTAGTTTTCTCTTCTTGTTTTAATCACAGCATTTTAGTGGACAGAAGCAGCAGGCTCTGTAAACACTGGGTTGGTCTGATAAGAAGACCTCTAATGACAGAGTTACTAGTTCCAAGGTCAAGCTGTATTTGCAGTGTTCTGTACTGGGCTTGTAAAAACAAACACTGCAGGCCTGTTTCTGCTAAGCTACACGTACAACTTTTGCAAAAATATCTGTTCCCCAACTCTTTAGGCTGTTTTTAGGGGTCAGTGTCTCTGCTTATTAAAAGCCAATCCGCAGAGACAGTCTGCCTGGCCAGGGCCCATCTCGACAGCGTTGACCACAGAGACGTCTTTCTCACTGTTCACCAGTGCATAATGGTATGTGGCTGGAATGCCAGACTCAACCAGGAAGTGTTTGACTGTTCGAGTTTAACTGCTTTACACTTTTTGATGTCAGACACAAAGGCTGATTGATTAGTTTTTTAGTGCTCTTTTGTAAACATTTCAAACCTTTTGTGGGCTGATGTCACTGATGGTCATAGAACAGGAAGTGTTTGTGGAAAAGTGATTCATTTGAACGCATTTGTATTTCTGTATGCGTGTGAAGCAGCTGTAGCTGTAGATCTCTGCTGGAGAACCTGCTCCTGCCACTCATGTTTGATCCTCACCTGTTCCAAATAAACATTCTCACAGGTGCAAGTTAACAGCCTCAGTTTTTCTGTGCTGCATGTAATAGTAAGCTGGGTTTAGCATTCACTTTCTTTTTCCTTAGAATATTGACACTGTATTGAGTGTTGTACATTACAAAGGTTTGCCAGCTCAGTTTTATGCAAATGTTTGTTTTTTTTTTCTTTCTTGACTCACATTTACTTTTGTAACATTATTGTTAAGTCATTTGCTTCATGATTTGTATACTGTTATTATCTCTAGTTAACATGCTACAAGGTTTAAATGGGAGAGATTTTTCAATATAAAAAAATGAATTAACTGCTTGTTCGTATGCTACTGTGTAAGATATTTAATACTTTTATTCAGCAAAGATTGATCAAAAGTGACAGTAAAGACATTTATAATGTTGCAAAAGATTTCTATTTCAAATAAATGCTGTTTGTTTTTTAACTTTCTATTCATCTAAGAATCCTTAAATTACATTTTCCACAAAAATAATCAGTAAAATATATATAAAAAAATTAAGCTTTGCCATCACAGGAATGAATTACATTTTGAAATATATTAAAATAGAAAATGTATTTTAAATTGTAATTTGCTATTTTTTTATCAGAATGGTGATAATAAGAGAATTCTGAATCTATTTCTCAACATAACAGTACGACGAATTATGCTGTGATGCCATCCATGCAACCACAAAGCTGACAATATGCATGTTTCATAGTAAGGTTATTATACTAATAAGTCTGTGGTTCACAGTATTCATTCAGTCATTCATTATTCAGACACCAGTGTCTGAATTTGCTCGCTCATTTTTGTTCCCTGTTTCCTATCAGCATTCACTATCAGGATCTAGCAAGTTCATCATTAGCCACGTTTACATGGACACTTTTTGTTTGTCATTCAATCACAATCATTAGTGTTTACATGAACACTAAATAAAGTGACCGGGTTGATGTGCATGTTTTATGTTACAAGCTTCAAATCGGATTTAATCTTTTGACATGCGCACACTGCAAAAATATACAGAGTTTGCCGCTGTTGTCACATGCTAACCATCTTCATTTTCTTTGTTTCAAAAAGCAGACTTAATATTTATCTATTTCGGGTCCTAATTAGGAGTAGGGTTGTCAAAATTACTGACTTTGTCACCAAGTTGTTAATGAAATTGTAAAAATGTGACGATACCAGTATTTTTCCCTAGCATTTTGAGCGCTGTTGAGCGGATTCTTAAATGCCACTGATTGGCCATTGTGTTCACACACTCAACAGATATGTCTGTGATTGGCTACAATGATTAAAGTTTCAAAAACATGTTTTTGAAAATGTTTTAAAGCAGGCATCTATCAGCAGATATACACCTTGTAGCGTTTCTGTGTAAATCACATTTTTACAATTTCATTTCCAAAGTTGGTAATTTTTAAGCATCATGGCATTGTGAATTAGAAAAGGATAATCCCACCCCTCTTGATTGAAATTTCAACCAGTTTGGGTGTTTTTTTTTTGTTTTTATTCTGATTGAGGTGTTTACATGGAGTATTTTCAGTCGGATTGGACTTTTAAACCGATTGTAATCTGAATACAATGCTCTATGTAAATGCACCTGTTGTGGCCTTAAAAGGCCCCTCAGTGCCAGCTTGCTCCAGGGTACATTTTGGCAACTGGTGCACAGTAAGTAACTATAGCATGAGTGACACATAGCTCTTTTAGCACAGTCCTTTGTGGAAGTAGTTGCTCATCAAAATGTCAAATGAGTTATGACTGCTCATCACTATGTTGTAAACTGATGTTTCCTCTGCAGTGCTTGTGCAGACTGTTTCCGGAAGCTATTTTGAATATTTTCCAGTTCTGCAACTTTTGAGTACTTCACTCGCTCTGAATGTTTTCATTGCCCTCAATGTTGGAAACCAGCACTTCATTAAACATTCACATGGATTCCAAGACTGCTGAAGGTGTGACCTCATGCCCCAGCTGACATCGTCCCAAAAGATCAGGTTACACTTCAAATGCTTCACACTTTTGAAAAATGCCTCTTGCTGCTGCAACGTCCCAGGAAGCAGCTGAGTGTTCCCAGGCTCAGCCTGTCAGGTGTGGGAGGGGGTTTCGGCCCAATCATATCAGAGTCCAGTATTTGGATTTTGGGAGTGTCTTTGATACCCATGGAGAGAATGGGCAGGGCAAATGCAGAGAAAAGGGAAAGCATGGAAAGCTGGACTGCTTTGTTTTGTACTGCATAAAGAGACTTTTGTTGAAATGCTCAGAAAAGGTGAAGTGAGAGCGCTGACATTTTAAATTGAACAGCTGACTGTGTGTCTCTCCCATGTTTTGTGAATGAACAGGGCAAAGTGTTAATTGCTAATAATAAAGCTTGGTTGTGAATTTGATAATTATCTTTGTCAGGGCTTATGAGGTGTGAAACCATCATGTTAATTCAATGCTATTATTATTACAAATGTTCACATCAATGAATAATGTCTTTATTCATTCTCTGATTCATTTCTCTGTTTAATTGCCAATTTCTTCCTGTGTACAGTACACTACTGCTTTTTTAAACAAATATACACTAAAATATTAACAAAAATAATTATTTTTGTCTTTCCCTGCTTCTAGGTCTGATGCTCTGCTGCAGCCATGTTCAGCAAGAAAAAAAAGCAACGTGTCCAGATCTCGGCACCCTCCAACTTTGAGCATCGTGTCCACACTGATTTTGATGAGCAGGAGCAGAAGTTTGTGGGGCTTCCGCGCCAATGGCAGAGCCTCATTGAAGACACGGCAAAGAGGCCCAAACCCTTCATCGACGCCACAGTCATCACTACTGTAGAGCCACGCAAGGTCAGAGAGAGGGAGTTTGCTTGTGTTTGTTGGTTTAGGTTTTGATTTAAGCTTTTCAGTTTTTGTGTTACAATTGTAAAAAAGTATCAAATATTTTGGGAAGTTGTTACTCTGGTTGAGTAAAGTCAGTAATTGTAGTCCAATGCAATAACATTGACTAGCATTTTTCAGGTGTCTATTTCTATTGTCCTTTTCCCTCGTATCTATTCACCATAAATAACTTATAACCTGTTTGTATTGCACAGGCGATCGTGCGGGGTCGTAAGATCGGTGACGATGGCTCTCTCACATGGCTCCTGGATGAGTTTGAGACCATGTCGGTGATCCGCTCAAACTCCTTGCGGAGAGGCAGCCCACCGCCACAGCCACGCAGAGACTCCGGATCATCAGGAGGGGGCCATGAGAATGGAGAACATCCCCAATACAGACATCCTGATCGCTATGGAGACAGCAAAGAGAGGTGCGCAAATGACATCTCTTACTCCAAATTCAATTTTCGGTTTCCAGTGACTACAATGATAATATTGACAGTGAGGCTGTTTTTTGTCTATGTAGGGAAAAACCGCGTCAGGAGCACCCAGGTGCTGACCCAAGACAGTCTCAGCGGCCAGCCCGTTCATCCAGAGAGGACAACCGACCTCACCAGCAGCCTCGCGGTCAGGAGCCCAGCAGACACAAAGAGCCCAACTGGTTAGGAGGCCCAGCCGCGCCGCCCCAGCACAGAGAACGAGACAGAGAGCCACGTGAATATCATGATCAGGTAGTAAGGAGAGAGGGGGCCAACGATAAGAGGCCCAAATCCAGCTACACTGGAAGGGACAGCAGCCCACAGTCACCCCGTGAGAAGAGACCACTGTCTGGGCCAAATATCCGCACCCCTAACCTGCCTGTTACAGAGGGAGTAATAAAGACCGCACAGCAGACTGGCCGACCTTTCAACACATACCCACGTGCCGAAAGTGACTCTGGAAGAAGCCCCAGCGGTCAGGTACATAGAAATCAAATTAAACATACTACTGTGTTTCTAGAATAAGTATGCTGCTTCTATTTTTATTTTTGAAACGATACTATTCACCCGGAGCGAATGAGACGAGTGAGTGAGAGGAGGCAGATGTGTGTCAAACTATCAATTTGCCGTCTGAGAAAAGATAGAGTGAGAACGTGCATCTGGTATTGGTGTATCAATGCTGTAGAAAAGGAGTACTGGAATCATTTCAGATATTTCAGTATCAAAAAATATTGATATCTTTGACAACACTAATGTATATATATTAATTCTCATTTATCCATGTTATGCAGGATTTAAAACCAGCAAAATCTCATGAGCCTTCCCACCACAACGGCCCCTCTACTGGGGCAGTCCGGGGTGGCAGCAGTAAAACTTCTTCTCAGGGGCCGCACAGAGCAGAGCCCCAGCATCATGCCTCACAACCAGCCTTAGGCCCAGAGCCTCCTCACAACCAGCAGATACCCCCAGCACCAAAACCAACAGCCCCGGCTGCACCGCCCCAGCAGACTCGCTCACCTCAGAGGGAGCCACAGCGGGTCTCCCACGAACAGTTCCGTGCTGCTCTACAGATGGTGGTCGACCCCGGGGACCCACGCACTTATCTAGACCACTACATCAAGATCGGGGAAGGTTCCACTGGCATTGTTTGTATCGCTACAGTGAAGACCACAGGCAAGCTGGTGGCTGTGAAGAAGATGGATCTACGAAAACAGCAGCGACGAGAATTGCTGTTTAACGAGGTGAGTGATTTTTCTTCAGTAAACGCTGTTTGTAGAGTGTACATGAAGACATTTTCAAAATTATTATTGCTAGTTGATTTTCCTCCTTTTCTTAGCCACTTAATTAGATTTTTAAATGGAAACTGTCTTTGTTTCCTGTTTCTAAGGTGGTGATCATGCGGGACTATCACCATGAGAACGTGGTGGAGATGTACAACAGTTACTTAGTGGGCGATGAACTCTGGGTTGTCATGGAGTTCCTTGAGGGTGGAGCTTTGACTGACATCGTCACACATACCAGGCAAGTATTCCTCAGAAGTCCAATCACTAATTGTTTTTCAGTTATGCACTTAACCACATGTACTTTCAGATTCTGTTTAAAATAATTGGTAACACTCTACAATAAGGTCTCATACATTAACATTAGTTAATATATTAACTAAGATGAACTAACAACGAGCAATACATTTGCTAGTGTTTATTAATCTTTGCTAATGTAAGTTAATAACAATACTGTCATTTATTGTTTGTTCTTGTTAGTTCACAGTGCATTAACCAACATTTGATTTTAATAATTAACATTAACTAAGATTAATAAATGCTACAGAAGTATTGTTCATTCTGTCCATTTTAACTAAAGTAGTTAAAGGTGGGGTAAGTTGTTTTTCAAAAATGCTGTTGGACATTGTTGATATTTGAAATCAACCCAAACAAACCCACCCCTCTCTTCATTGCTCTGCCTCCAGAACTCACCCTCCAATCCTAACCACCCTGCTCTGAGTCAGTCGAACCCCGATCGCTGCTGGCAGGCGAGGCGAGAGCACTAACAATGACGTTAAACACTGCATTCTCTAGCGGTCGTCAGTGCGCAGTGGTTTACCAGCACAACTCTCACTAGCTGGCCACTGTTACACACGCGAGTGGATGTCTGTTTATCACAGCTGCACAAAAATTACAGCACCGCAGCACCAGACAATCAATGACACTCGCGTGTGAAGCGGAATCAAAGCAACCTCCGCATCTGTTTTCAGGCCTTCCCGCTTAGCGCTCTCCAGCGCTGGAAAGCTTTTCTAATATTAACGTGGGTCCTAAAGCGCTTCCAGTGATATTCTTTTGAGCTCTTTTGTATTGTCTCATCAAATCTCTTTCTGCAAATTTTTTGTTTGTTGTGTTGTTGGCCCGACTAACTTCCAAACAGTGTTTTTGAATACTACTTACCCCACCTTTTAAAGGGTTACTTCAGGATTTAGCATTAAGCTTTGTATTAGTAGAATACCACTAGTATTTTCGAATTACCGTGCTTTCCCCCTTCATATCAGCCCAAGATGAGAGATTTATGCATTTTTATTCTGTAAAAAAGCCTCCGATGATGCAAAAATCGTCATTTTGCGTCATCTGATGCTTTTTTGGCCAGAGGCTTAAAACTACAGCCAGTAATAGCAGGTAGTTCCGCGTTTTTTCACCACGCCCATACATATGCGCGTTTGAGGTTACTCACGGACATAGATCAAAGATTTTATCAAAAGTGGGTGTCAGTTATATTTTTAAGCTTAACATATTTTGTTATAGTCTGCACTACATCAGTGGTTCATCTCGCAAATGTATCGGTCTCTGCAGTCATCTCAACCAATACAGCAACAGGCTTTTGTGGTAACGTTAGCATAAATAGATAAATAGACTAACTCAGTTTTACAGAACAGTGGCTTTACTTTGATAACAGTCAACTTATATGCAACTTATATGTAATTGTCTATCTAACGTTACTTTGCTAAGTTTGCAGTTTTACTGCTACCTACAACACTACATATAGGCTACTGTGTTATCAGTCTAGTATCAGCGAGTCTTACCTCTAGGCGAATATGCTTAGTACCAGATGCCCAGGCTGTTCGTCCTCTGGGAAAGTGAATATCGATGGTATCACAGTGTCCTTCAGAATGGTTCTCTTCATTGCAAGGATATTTGGTTCGTAGTCCTCGTGCTTGAAATGGAGACTACATATTCTGCGGTTTTTTAGGTTTTCTATAACGGTGTCATCTCCAAACTTCGGGTGTTTGATGGCCCGCAGCCACACTGTTTACATCGCTCCAAATCTTTAACTTAATCGGAAAATGATGGAAACTTACTTGTCCTTTCCTGGTTTTGGGTGTACATCCAGGTACAAAGCAATTTAGCACCATTTCGCTGTAAATGTATGAACTAACTCACGATTTATAGAATTAATATGTAACAAAGCAAGCCTAG